>NW_007258104.1:231080-346371 GCF_000164805.1 Carlito syrichta | reverse complement strand
CCCAGATTGGAGTGCAGTGGCCGCTACCGGCCACCGCAGCCTAGACCTGCTGGGCTCCGGCGATCCTTCCGCCTCAGCCTTCCAAGTAGCCGGAATTACAGGCATGCGCTACCACACCCAGTTGATTTTTTGATTTATTGTAGAGATGAAGTCTCGTTGCCCAGGCGGGTCTCGAACCCGCGGGCTCAGGCAATCCACTCACCTCAGCCTCCCAAAGGCACGGGATTACAGGCTGAGCCACCAAGCCCGGCTGCAGTTATCTTTCTTGTAGACTGATTTCAGTTCCTCCAGTTATAGTCCCAGAACGTGGATTGCTGGGTCATATGGAAGGTCAATTTTTAGATCTTTTAGGAATCGCCAGTGTTTTCCACAGAGGTACTAGTTGACACTCCCACCAACAGTTTAGAAGCGTTCCCTTTTCTCCACATCTTCACCAGTATCTGTTGTTTTTTGAGTTATTGATGATGGCCATCCTAATTGGAGTTAGGGAGTATCACAGTATGGTTTTGATTTTCATTTATTTGATGATTAGTGAGACAGCATTTTTTCTGTTGGCTGCTTGTATATCTTCTTTTAAGAAGTATCTATTCATATCCTTTGCCCACTTTTTTAACAGAGTTGCTTGTTTTTTTTCCTTTCGGCGCAGTTGAATTCCTTGTCGATCCTAGATGTTAGTCCTTTGTCAGGTATGCAGTTGGCAAATATTTTTTCCTATTCTGTGTGCTGTCTCCTGCTTTCTTGATGGTTTCGTTTGTTTTGCAGAAGCTTTTCAGTCTGATGAGGTCCCACTTTTCTATCTTATCTCATGTCATGGGCTTTTGGGTTTTTGATAAGGAATTGATTGCCTATTCCAATTTCTATAAGGGTGTCTTCTGCGTTTTCTAAGATTCTTATAGTTTGAGGTTTTACTTTTAGGTCTTTGATCCATTTCGAGTTTTTTTGTTGTTTATGGTAATAGGCAGGGGTCTTGTTTTAATCTTCTTCAGTCAGTTTTAATCTTCTTGTTTTTATCTTCTTCAGTCAGTTTTCCCAGCAACATTTACTGAAAAGCTTCTCTTCTCCTTAGTGGTTGTTGGTGGAGGCTTTGTCAAAGATGAGTTGGTTGAGAAATTGAGGTGTTGCTTCCAGAACAACACCTGTTCCGTTGGTCTAGATGCCTGTTATTGTACCAATACCAGGCTATTTTGTTTATAGTAAAGTTTAAAGTCTGGAAGTGTGACAACTTCTGCTTTGCTTCTTTTGCTAAGGATTGTTTTGACTATTCGTGGTCATTTACGTTTCCATATGAATTTATGCATTGTCATTTCCAGGTCTGAAAAGAATTATGTTGGTAATTTAGTGGGTATTGCGTTGAATCTGTAGATTGTCTTTGGTAGGATGGACATCTTACAATGTTGATTCTTCTAATCCATGAGCATGGAATATGTTTCCATTTGTATCTTCTTTGATTTCTTTGAGCAGTGTTTTGTAGTGTTCATTTTAAAGGTCTTTCAATTCTCTGGTTAGGAAAATGCTGAGTATTTCTTCTTCTTCTTTTTTTTTTTTCTATGGCTATTGTAAATGGAATTGTGCTTTTTACTTGGTTCTCTGTTGTTGGTGTATAAGAATGTGACTGTCTTTTGCACATTTATTTTGTACCCTGAGACTTTACTAAAGTCCTTTATCAGTGCAAGTAGGTTTTTGACAGATTCTGTTGGATTTTCAAGGTATAGGATAATATCATCAGCAAAAAGGGATAACTTAACTTCCTCTTTTCCTATTTGGATACCCCAGATTTCCTAGTCTTGTCTGATAGCTAGGACTTCCAACACTAAGTTGAACAGGAGGGGTGATAGTGGGCAGCCTTGTCTTGTTCCAGTGTTCAGGGGAAATGATTACAATTTCTGTCCATTTAGCAATATGTTGGCTGTGGGTTTATCACAGATGGCACTTACTATTTTGAAGTATGTTCCCTCAATGCCTAGATGTTCAAGTTTATTGAAAGCTTTTTCTGTGTCTAATGATATAATCATGTAGTTGTTTTTACATGTGCTGATGTATTTACTTACATTTATGATCCTGTGGATGTTGAACCAGCCCTGCATCCCGAGAATGAAGCCTACTTGGTCATGGTGGATGATTCTTGAGATGTGTTGTTGGATCTGATTTGCTAACATCTTGTTGAGAATTTTTGCATCTACATTCTTTAGGAATATCGGCCTGTAGTTCTCTTTCTTTGTTGGATCTTTACCCAGTTTTGATATCAGTGTGATGTTAGCTTCATAAAAAGATTTGGGGAGAGTTCTATCTTTCTCAATTGCCTGGAATACTTTCAGTAGAATTGGTATCAGCTCCTCCTTGTTTGTTTTGTAGAATTCTGCTGAAAAGTTGTCTGGTCCAAGGCTTTTCTTTTTTTAAGGTAGTTTTCTTATGATAGAGTCAATTTCCTGCATTGTTATTGGTCTATTTTGTGTCTCAATTTCTTCTTGTTTCAACCTTGGGAGGTTGTGTGATATCAGAAAGTCCTCCATTTCATTTAGGTTTTCGACTTTGTTTCCAGACAGGTATGCCTAGTGATCTCTGATAAACATTTATATTTCTTTGGGGTAGGCTGTGACTTGATCTTTTGCACTTCTGATTGTGTTTATTTGGGCTTTTATCTCTTATCTTGGTCTGGCTAGGAGTCCATCAATCTTGTTTATCCTTTCAAAAATCCAGCTTTTTGTTTCATTGATTTTTTTCTATGATATTTTTGTCTTCTATGTCCTGTATTTGGGCTTTTATTTTGGTGATCTGGATACCAGGGCTTTATTTGTAAAGTGATCCCTGGAAGCACCATAAGAGAGTGGAGAAACTAGACAGAGAAGGAAAGGAAGATAAAATAGTATGTTAGTGAGCTGACTACCACTGTGGGCAAGTGGGGCTCATTCCCATAGGGGATCTCAGGAAAACTTCATAGAACTCACCTCAGGGTGCTCCCAGCTGAGGAGCAAGAAAGTTTAGTTATTTATCCACCAGTTCCCATCTGTGCCTGAGCCAGAGCTGCTCCTGGGAGCGTTAACTCTCCAGCACTTCTGGCCTGCTCTATTCATGGGTCAAGCATACTACTGTAGCCACTCACAGAGAGCTGCAGGAACTTGCAGTAAGAAGCAGTTGACCTTTCAGGAACAGCACATGTTGGTTGTTGGAATGAAAACCAGAATGACAGAAAGCTAGCCAAAAGCAATTAAACATCACATAGAAGTCATTTTCTTTAGTGTTATTTCTTTGGTCACACCATGTAAAGTCTACCCATCATCCCCAGGCTCAAATGCAGGATTCTAGGGTTTGTTATTTAACTCTTTCTAGTAAGGAACACATTCTAATTTACAGAATACTGCCATTTGGAAACAAATAATTTACATGCTTTCTATAAAAAATGTTATGGTTTGTCTCTAAATAAGTTAAATAAAACATAAACTATAGTGTCAATATAGTTGTCTAGCATTAAAAATAAAAAACAGAATTTTGGGGCCAGGCACAGTGGCTCACACCTGTAATCCCAGCACTTTGGAAGGCTGAGGTGACAGGATTGCCTGAGCCTAGGAGTCCAAGACCAGCCTGGGTAACTTTGTGAGATCTCATCTCTACAATAAATCAAAAAATTTTCCAGGTATGGTGGCACATTCCTATGGTTCCAGTTACTTGGAAGACTGAGGCAGAAGGATCACCTGAGCCCAGTAGTTCAAGGCTGCAGTGGCCATGAGTGTCCTACTACACTTCAGCCTGGGTGACAGAGTGAGACTCCAATAAAAAAAAATTTTTTTTTTTTTTTTACACTACCCTGTCTTTTATGCCAAATAGAGCCAGGCCTGGGCTTTCAAATAAGTAGCTATCATGCTGGTTAGAATGTTGTGCATCAGTGGGACTGAGTTCCTGATATATAGTACCTAGGTGATAGAAAGGGAGCTATAGTTACCAGCAACTGTGAGAAGGAGTCACCATACCTTTCATGTTTAGCAGAAAGAGCACTAAGTGTTTTCCACAATGAACAGATTCTTAGTGCATTCAGTTGGGTCATAGGAAATAGGTGATCTTCTATGATTTTTTACTATTTAAAAAAAATCACAAATTTCATGCTGTATAAACAAATAAATCCCCAATTGATTACATCAGCTTTCCTGAGCTCAACAAGGGTTTAAAAATAATAAGTGACAATTTTATATTAAATAATATTTTTTAAATTTAGAGGATTTCTGGTTTAAAAATGACATGATAAAGCTGGTACTACCTACTTCTCTTGGAAATCACCCCAAAACAAAGACAACAGTAAGCATAAATAAAACTACATCTTTGATGACACTAGAAGACATATGTAAGCTGCAAAGTACAAAACGTGAGAAGGAGCAGTCAATGAAGAAAGTATCAAACAGGATACAGGGAGATGCTGCAGGAGAACGCCTGTGATGGCAAGCCTCAGCAAGAGTGGCAAAGCACAGACTCTGCAAAGCAGGCAATGCATACTAAAGGGTGAAACCAATAATATTCTGATTTAGAACAAGCTCTGTGGACCAGGAATAGTACCAAGGAGAAGCAAGAAAGGCAGATCTAAACAACAAATCAATAATCATGCCATGTTTGCAGGAGTCTGTCCATGAGGCAGGTAGATATAGTTGCCCATTCTTACTGGTTAAAAGGAAGTAAAGATTATATTACACACACACGTGAACACACACACACACACGCGCATACACACAAACTGCAAATAGCTGGTCCGAGAATAACTTACTTCATTCAAAGAAGAATAATTTTAAAGAATCTAGCTCTAAAACAACATAATTTTTTTTTTTTGAGCTGGAATCTCACTCTGTCGCCCAGACTGGAGTGCAGTGGCACACTCCCGGCCACCGCAGCCTCGACCTGCTGGGCTCCGGCAATCCTTCCGCTTCAGCCTTCCAAGTAGCCAGAACTACATTGAGCGCTACCACGCCCGGGTAATTTTTTGATTTATTGTAGAGACGAGGTCTCGCCAAGTTGCCTGAGCGGGTCTCGAAACTGTGGGCTCAGTCAATCCACTCACCTCGGCCTCCCAAAGTGCTGGGATTACAGGCTGAGCTAACGAGCCCAGCCTAAAACAACATAGTTTACAAAGGTATTTACCACAGCGGTGTTTGTAATGGCAAAAGATTGAAAACATACTAAATGTCCATCAATAGGCCTAGTTAAATAAATAATATTATGTCCAAACAGGTTTCTATATATATTTTTTAAAGAATGAGGCAGCACTGTACATACTAACATACAACAATCTCTATATTAGCCAGGATTGCTTAGGTTATACAGCAATAATGAACAACCCCAACATCTTAGTAGTTTAGACCAATAGAAGTTTATTTTCCTGTCATACAATATGTATTTGCGGAACAGGAGGATGGCCTGCACCATATTATCCTCGCTCAGGGACCTAGGCTCATTATCATTATAATCATAGTGCATGGGAAAGAGAAAATGATGCACCTGCTCTTAAATTCTTTCACCAGAAGTACCACATGTCACTTCTGATTACATTTCATTCATTCAAAGAAGTCATATAGTAACCTAACCACAAAGGGTCAGAAGTGCACCCCGACTGCATTAGGCAGGAGGAGAAGTGGAAATATTGGTGAGCAACAGAAATGTCTAACATTTCTAAGAGATATTGTTAAGTGAAAGAAAAAAACAAGCTTTACTCTTCATATTAAAAACATATATACTTTATATTTTTGAGATGCTTTGAATAACTCTGAAAGGATAAATTGATAAAGAGATAATTCCAGAGAAGTACAGAAAGACTGGGTGGTTTAATTTTCTGGAAGACTTAATCACTGTAGGTAATTTTGTATTGTATAAGTTTCATGCTATATCTTTATCATTCAAAAAATGTATTAAAGTGCAAAAATAAAAGGCATATGCCCTTTGATCCTTAGACATAAAGGGTAGTCTAAGTAATATATGTAAATTTGCCTCCCCTTGAGTAAAATTCTGTAAAGGTTCTCTAGAAGAAATAGTTGAACCTAGAAAAGTTTTTTTTTAACTGTTTAAATTTATAAAAATTTTAGTATGGCTTACAAATAAAACTTAAAATTTTTTAACTCAGAGACAAAACCAGTAGCTCTTGTTCTGAAATGAACTGACAGTGATCAACATCTATGAAAAAGATGATCAGGGTCACTACACAATGCGACTATCCATCTTCAGCCAGAACAGGGAGAGACTTGATTCTTGATTACAGCATGCTGGGTAGGACATAAATCTGTCAACTGTCCATCAAAGAAAGCTTAACTATTTTCTAAAAGCAGCAGGGACTATATCAGGGAGAGAGGGATGTTCTTTCCTTATATAAACTGCATGTCTAGTACATTTCCCCAGCCCGGGATCATTTTTAATGTAAACGTCATCTTGTTACGGAACTCCTTGTTCTTTCAAAGTTCCTGAAATCACTAATTAGTTATGCTACATTAATAGCCACTTCTAGGCTCTGTATCTTTCCATACTGATAGTCTCGTTGGGGAAAAAAAAGGCTAGCTAAAAGTCAGGGAAACATTTTTCTAGGCACTTGCACACCACCCCCTACCCAACATGATGACCTCGTGCTGCACTTCCATTCCAGAAGCACAAGAGCTCACAGTTGAAATAAGCCACTCCCAGTGCCTTAGTCCGAGGCTTTGACCACTGGTAAGAGCAAGGCAGTGTCTCAGAGTGACCACAGGCAGGATCCACTTTGATCTTACTCTGTGGCTGAGGCATGGGTCAGAGAGCTACTGAATACTAAGAGCTCCTTCCCAGCCATTGTGCACTTCCTCAAAAGACTGCCAGTTTACATGGACAAACCTAGGATAAAAGTAGATCTTGTAATAGCCTATACATAAAAAGAAAAGTTCAAAGACAGAAAGCATGAAATATGAAAAGAAAGAAAATGTTTTCTTCTTACAGAACTGGCCTACAATAAAATGGCACAATGTAACTGTGGATTCTTGGGAAGTCACACGTGAGACCAGCATCTCTACGTCAGTCTTCTACCTCCAGACCAGAATGAAGCTTAGCACTTTGAAGGAATAGTACACTGATGAGGAAAGGCCCTAATTCTTATCAACTCAAGGTCCAGGGAAACTCCAACTAAGCACAAAGTGACCCTATAATCAGAGTAAACAAGTTTGGGAAACTTGTCTAATTCCATGTCCTTTTATTGTTTTCACATAGCCAACAGAATACTTAATGAGAAATTGATTTTTATAAGATTCTGTATAAATCCATCCACTAATAAGAAAAATTCTTTGCCAGACCATGCCTTGGTTACTATTTAGGCAACACTGCCATTGTATCTTCATTTAGATAAGCAGCATTTATTGAGTACTGACTACATGCCAGGCACTGTGCTAGATACTAGGAATACAAAAATCAGGAAATCCACTGTCTGAGTAGCTCTCAAGCTTACAAGCTAGACATATAACAACTCAGTATAGTAGCTGCATTGACCAGATTGTTAGGCATATCATAAGAACTCAGTAAGTATTTGTTTAAAAAAAGAAATCTTAAATGAATCAGTGATGGAGACTTGTAATAAAGAGAGTGCCTAAGTCTGAACTGGGTCAGGAAGACATCACAGCAAAGATTAGATATGATCTAAGGGTTCATGGATAAATAAGAATTCTCCAGGAAGATGGGCAAGGGTGAGCTAAGCATGACAGACAGAAGTAACCATGAGCCCCTTTTCTGGCTGGAACCCTGGAAGGTGTCAAAGAGAAGAAAAAGAAGGTTCCTTCTGTGCCAGAAAAAGTGAAGGAATTTTGCAGAGCTGAAGATCAAATACCTGAGAAAGAAGTTTGTCCAAAAGCTGCTTCAGAAGGTAAGGAGGAAGTTTATCTGTGAAAAAGCTAAGCACTGTCACAGTGAATTTAAGCAGATGTACAGAACTGAGATTCCAAGGACTAGGATGGCAAGAAAAGCTAGCAACTTCTATGTAGCATTGGCATTTGTCATTAGGAATAGAGGTATCAACAATGTGAGCCCAAAGGTCTGAAAGGTCTTCCAGCTTCTTCACCTTCATCAGATCTCTAATGCAACCTTTGTTAAGTTCAACAATTAACATGTGAGGATTGTAGAACCATACATTGCATGGGGGTAAGTCTGTTTCTTCCTTTGATTCTGTTTGTTAAATTGACTACTTAGCAAGATGACTTTTAGATGTTTTAATAATGATAACCTTATTTTTTGAGTATTTATGTTTGCTTTTCATATTTCAGGTAACCAAACCCAAAGTCAGAAAATGAACTAATTTGTAAGAGTGGTTATGGCAAAATCAGCCAGTCGCAAATTGCCTTGGCAGATAACACTTTAGCTGCTCAATCTCTTGGTAAATATGGCATTATCTGCTTGGAGAATATAATTCTCCAGATCTATACTGTTAGAAAACACTTCAAAGAAGCAAAAAACTTCCCTTCAGCCCTTCAGCTTATCTTCTTCATGAGGTGGAATGAAGAAAAAGACCACCCATTATGTGGAAGGCGGAGATGCTTGCAACAGGGAAGACCAGATCAACAGGCTCATTGGAAGGATGAAATAAGGTGTCTACCATGATTATTTTGCAATCTGGTCAGTTAATAAACAGGGACTATTTTCAAATGGAAGGAAAAAGAGCAATTATACATGGAAAGGCATAGAATTGTAGAACACGGCACATTCATGGAATTGCAGATAGATCACTGCTGTAGCAAGGTCTATAAGAGGTGACAGGCCGGGCTCAGTGGCTCAGCCTGTAATCCCAGGACTTTGGGAGGCTAAAACGAGTGGATTGCCTGAGCCCGTGGGTTCAAGACCAGCCTGGGCAACTTGGCGAAACCTCATCTCTATAATAAATCAAAAAAATAGGCCAGGCTTGGTGGCGCACACCAGTAGTTCTGGCTACTTGAAAGGCTGAGGCAGAAGGATCCCTGGAGCCCAGCAGGTTGATGCTGGGGTGGCTGTGAGTGTGACACTACACTCCAGCCTGGGCGACAGAATGAGACTCCAACTCAAAAAACAAAACAAAACAAAAAAAGAGTTGGCAAAAGATGAGGCTTGAATTGTAGGTAGAGCACAGATCACAAAAAGAAAACAAGAAAACAAAATCTGGGGAGCTTAACATTTCTGCTGGAAGCAATTAGGTAGGAAGGATTTAAGTTGAAGAATAGCATGATCACAGTTTTAGTCTGGAAAAAAATCTCCTTAGCAGCCATCTGGAAAATGATATTGAGTTCATCAAGAGTGGACACAGAGATGAGAGGCAAAATAAGACAAGAGATAGAGGAAGGTTTAAGGAACTCTTCAGGAAAAGACAGAATCAACAGGGTAACCTTGGTGATTGACAATCTTTCGGAGAGGAAGGAGGCAGAAGAATGCCTTTAAAGACTCCAGTTTGGATGGAATACATGGAGAGAGTCTGATTGGTGGTAAGTGTAGAGAACCAGGTCTGAGGGAGGAGGAGATACAGCTCATAAATCTGGGGGCTTGGAGCTAGGGATATTGACCTTGAGGTTAGTTGGAGTCAGATGAAAAATTCAGTAGGCAATGGCCCAGAAGAGATGGCCCAGAAGATTAAGCCTGAGAGTCATGAGTACCAGGAGCTTCTGAAAATCTGAAGGTAAAAACCAATATCACAATTATTATGAAAGCAAATAACATTGATTGGGTGCTAGTAATGTGCTTGGTGTTTTACATGGATTAGCTCATTTAATTCTCACAGCAAGTCTTCAAAGTAGATATAATTATTATTCCCATTTTTTTTTAGATGAGATACACAGATTATATAACTTGTTCCAGGTCTTAAAGGTGGTGCTGGAGCTGAGATACTGTCCTCTCTATAGAGCAGTGATTCTAAATAGGAGGCCCCATCCAGAGGCTACCCCAAAATGTGTTTTGCTTGACCAGCGCTGTATTTTTATAAATCAAATTTTAATAACTTTGACCATAGCCTGCACCCCATCTCCAAGCTAACCATTTCCCAGATATGCAGACTGGCTTATGCCCACCTACACACTGTGATGGACACGGAGATTAATTGTTCCACTTCCTCCAATGGAATGACTCTTCCCAAGCAGCTGTGAGATCCTTCAGGCTTTGCCTCAGCTGCAGAGAGCTGCCTCCCCAAGGTCACACCCACTTGGGGCAGCCCACATTCAATGATTGCTGAAGGAGTGAAAGAGGACTAAAGGTCAGGTCATCTGGACCCAACGCAGGATGACTCTGAGGGACCATTCCAATTTCAGAGCCCTGGGGAGGCTGGCAGGGGCCAGTAGGCATGCACTGAAATGCAGCTTCTCCTTCTACCCAATCCAGCTTTCCTCCCCTGCCTTCCACAGGTGTTTCTCTCCAGGATACTTCCCAATAAACATCCTGCTCATGAAACTGTATTCCAGAGCCTGCTTCCTGAAAAACCCAGCGTGTGAAACATAACCTGGCTGTTCCTGGAACACATCAAATTTTGACATCTTCAAAAGGGTCAAGCATTGCCCTACAAGCTTCCAAATCTTTAAGACTTAGAGCACGTTGCTATATAAACAAAAAAAGCTCAGTGGGCCTCCACTGCCAGTGAACAAAATTAACTCAGATTCCTATCCAGGCAACAAAACCCACTGGGAAATCAACCTGGGATTGCTCCAAATGTGGCTCTCACCTGCCTTTCCTACGTCTTTATTTTTTAATGCCTGATGTCCAGGTCTCCAAGCTCCAGCTCCAAACCAGTAGAACAGAGCATAAAAGTCTCAGGCTGTTGAACAGGTTCACTCCTGCCCCTACTCAGTATAGAAGCCATGTAAGCAGAGGGGACAACACAAATCTCGCCAGGATGCATTTCTTTCTTTGGCCGAAAACTTTGACCAAGAGTCCTCTGCTGAAATGCAAACAAATTTATCATACACGAGTATATGTATTCCACACTTATGTATTGATGTACATATGTGTTAAAAGGCGAGGAGGACTCACACCAAAGTATAAACACTGGCTTGCTCTAGTTGTAGCGTTGCTGACTTTTTGTTTGTTTGTTTTTCTACATATTTTCTAAAATGAAATGCTTTTCTAATGAGAAAATGAGAAAATTATCTTTCAGAGACAAAAGGATTGTGCCCTTCTCCCTTACAAGTAACCTTGGAAAAGGAAGCACATTATACTGTGAGTATGAGCAGAAGGTATCAATACTTGCGGCTAATTAGTTAGAAAGCCAGCCAGCTGATATCAGAGCACTGAGGACATGGGACGTTTGATATGCTCAGACAGGAAGGAACAGTTCTACTTTAGCTGAAGCCTGGCTGGGTGTGGAATCCTGTACGATTAAGGCATGCCGAGGTCACTAGAGAAGAAAGGTTTTGCAAGAATGGACATAGGAGGCATTGAGATTCATCTCATCTGCAGTCTTACCAGCCTGGTCCCTCACGCTCTGGTGCCCACGTCTCTCTGTTGGCTCTCCAAGGCATGCAGCAGAAAGGCGCCTACAGCGAGATGCACTTGGCTCAATGGTCTGCCTCCCCTGCTCCACCTCCAGTGACTTCTGAGGTCCCTCTCGCCCTTGAATTCAGAGTCCAGAACGAGTCCAAAACAATCGATTCTTGGTTCCCCACCCCCAGGCCCTACCCTGCCTCTTCTCATTTTCCAAAAGAGAAAAGAACCTTCCAAACAAAAACACAAACAGAAAGATGAGAACACGAGAAGGAAAAGGGGACTGGCCTCTCCAGCTTGCCTGTTTAGGTTCCATGGATGCCTTCCACGAAAGACCCGCTTCCTCTGTGTCTCCAAACCCCCGGCCTTATGACCCTGCAGCCTTCCCTGGCTTGTTCTTTCACCTTTGTTCTTACTGGCACAATGATACACACCTGACTCTCACTGGCCCCTGGCCCAATGCTGTCCACCTGTGTGTGGGAATGTTGGCACATCTTTCCTGTGGCAGGGAGACAAGAGAGACTGAGGCCCAGAACCATCTCTTCCTGATGACCCAGTTCCTGCTTCTAACTGTGCCAGACTGCCCCCCATTAAAGCCTGGCATAAGCCAGGCTCGGTGGCTCAGCCTGTAATCCCGCACCTTTGGGAGGCTGAGGTGAGTGGATTGCCTGAGCCCGCGGGTTCGAGACCCGTCTAGGCAGCAAGACCTCATCTCTACAATAAAATCCAAAAATCAGCCGGGCGTGGTAGCACATGCCTGTAATTCCGGCTACTCAGAAGGCTGAGGCGGAAGGATCGCCGGAGCCCAGCAGGCGAGGCTGTGGTGGCCAGGAGCGGCCACTGCACTCCAGTCTGGGCGACCGAGTGAGACTCCAACTCAAAAAAAAAAAAAAAAAGCTTGGCATACACCTATCCCCCCCGCCCCCACCATGTGTTTACCTTATATCCAGATGTTACTAAAGGCACCCTTTCTCCATTAAAGCCTGGCCCAGGGAGTGGGGAGACAGGGAGAAATTAAAAGAGTCCTAACCTCTGTCTTCTTGTCCCATCTCTCTCTTCTTTTCTGTGGCAGACAAGGTCAGCGTTCTGCCCTGATCCCCTTGGGTCCCTTTTCACCATGTCATGTGCCCCTGGTGTTCATGGGTTTTCATCTTCAACAGTCAACACCTGCAGATCTTTTCTGGCAGTGTTACCAGAGCCTGCGCACGTGAAAATTGAGTGTCTGAGAATTTATGTCTCCAGAGTCCACCCCTCTCCTGCCATGTTCCTTAACCACTGGCTAATGAGTGAAGGAATATGAAAACCTCTTCTCCCTTGCTTGGAGTTGGGGCAATTCTGGTACACAACCCATATCAGAGTTCCCCTGTAGAGTCAGGATGAAGTTACTCTCTAGGTACTCCTTCCATGTGTGGCTGGCCCATGTACTGCTGATCTCCCTGGCTACCATTTTTAATAGTCAATGGCATGTGAATATTCTCTCAGGATCAGCTGCTGGAAATTGTGCATGATATAAGTCACTCCCCCGCCACCTCTCTTCTTTCTTCTTCCTAGAAGGCAGGAACTTGAAACTTTTCTGTATTCTATGTTCCTTAGATCATTCAGCAAACCTCGCGTATTTTGGTAGAGAGACCATTGACTTTTTTGTATCATCTTTGTAAAGAAACACCAAGAGTGATTCAGCACAATCTTCTTTTAACAAGATGGATACAAACTATGGAAAAACAAAAACCCAGGTGCCCTCTTTGACCTGGAGACAACAGACAGCTGACAAGATCCCTGGCCTGGACAAATTTATCTCAGAATCTTAAACTCAGAATAGCCCTGACCCCTTTATTGAATTTCACGTTAAACTTGTTCAATTATTTTCAACCAAATTACAAGTTATCCTCCAGATGCTGAATTTGACCTGCTTTTTAAAAAATGGGTTAAAGACATTCGGTGTGCTCCCTCTGACATTGTTCCGTAATTAAATATTAACTTAAAAATCTGAGCCAGCCCTCTTTGCAACAAACTGCCAATGAAATATGGTTTGTGGAGAGCTAAGCTAACTGGGTTGGCTTCAGGTTGGTTTCGAAAGTTTAATTTGACATAAGAAGCTTCCAAACTTTGGCTAATCCACTCTTCAAATTAATACTGCTGATTACATGGTGTTTGGTATGACAAGGCCAAAACCTAAAGCTAGACCATTTAATAATAAAAGATAACCCATAATGTTGATCTGAGATGGAGAGCACAAATCTCAGGAAGAGAAAAGTGGGATGCCTGTCTTCCTACTAGGACTTCAGATTGACTTTAGGTAGATCATTTTTATAATCCCTGAGTGGGAATGTTCCAGAGAATGCTGATGTATGACAATGAAACAGATTCCATCAGATTAATTTTCATGCTCCCGTGAATTCCATCATATTCTGCCAAATAGAACACAGTAAAGCAGAGAACGATTACCAAAATCATGGGTAATTTTGAAATTTGGGAACGCAAACCTGAAACAAGCATTATCACTTAATTCCTAGCACACTCGCACCACTATTCTTCCTCTTTGTAGCCAAACAAATAGCAATAACTGGATCACAACTAGCAAGCAACTCTTGGAAAGCAGAAATTACATGGGTTATAGAAAGCAAATTACACATGGTTTGAAAGGACCAAGCAAGTAATATTAGCTGAGGTTTTTGGAGTGCTTACCACATGCTAAATATTACTTCAGAAGTTTTCCAAATTACACCACTTAATCTTCACAATTCAATGAGAAAGATACTATTATTATTACCCCCATTTTGCAGAGGAGAAGCCAGAGGCACAAGCAGCAGGCCATTTGTCCCTGTTACACAGTTTGTCAGTGGCAGAGTCAGGATTTAAACTCACAGATTTGCTCCAAAGCCCATACTCTCACCAACATCTGGTGCCCAAGAACCCCAATGCTGCTGAGCTGTGTAGGATGGGCACCATTCACAGACACTGCAGTACGGATGGTGCCCATGGGAGTGTACAACTCTGAAGCAGAAGTAAAGTGATAAATCAGTAAAGGACTAGAGGTATTTTGAGTTAAGTCAAAAAATAGAAAAGGAAAGGAGCAGGGCATCCCCCTCAGGTCCCCTCCCACTGTGGGAGTTTTTCTGTACTCTCAATAAATCTTACTTTCTATAAAAAAAAAAATGAAGAAGAAGAAGAAAAGAAAGGGAGCCTGCCAGGACTTCTGGGCCAACAAGCAGTAGCATGAAGGTCATGGGCACCCGGTACAAAAATAAAACCCCAACAAAATGAAAACTAGAAGGTGGTTTAAGAAATCATTGAGTTACTCAGAACTTTGACAGATTGGAGGTCAGCCCTTGAATTAGCTCTGAATCCCAAACTTCCTGTTAACTTCCTCTCAAATCAATCCCAAAAGGGACTGGGTTGAATTGTACAACACCACCTTCCCAGCCTCCTCTGCCCTCATCCTTCATGCTTTCCTCTCCAATAACAGTCACCACTTGCTCTTCTCCAGATACAGTCTACGCTGTTAAACTTCTCTGCCTTTGTACATGCTGCTCTCTTAGACTTTTTCTTCTTATCTGGGAAATTCTTACTTGTCTTTCCGGACAGTTACTAGATCGTCTCAATTTTGATGGCTTCTCCAAGGCATCAAAAACTGGTTCAGCAGTTGAGGAATGATTATCTGCAATGTACCAGGCGCTGTGCTAAGGATTCAGAGGTAGATGTAAAAGTGGTCTCTTGTTAATTTCTTCGTCACCGAAGTCCCCTTACTATAGAGCCTCCTAACTATCAGTGTACATCAAACTCACTTCAGTCACTTTAAACAATACCTTTGCCCTGGCTACACCCTCTATAAATTCTGATTTACTGCATTTCATCAAATCTAAGAAGTCATAGGCTATGTGAAGTGCATTGTTTGTGCAACTAAAAAAAAAAATGTTTTAAGTCAAATTATGACACAATGCTTTTCTTAACACATTGAGTGTAAAAAGTATGGGTAAGAAATGTTGATTTCACAACAAGTGTACATGCATAACGAACATGTGCATTCCTAACCCTGAATTGTACCCCACATCTTTAAAATAAAAAAAAAGAAATGTTGATTTCAGAGACATTAAAATGTAAGGGGAAATTGCATTTCAGATCAACTAATGGTAGTTGGCCTGGTTTGGGGACCTAGATATCAACATGTTTTAAATGGAGCCTTTGGTAATTCTATTAAGAACCACTGCCCTAACACCTTTGCCATACATCTGACTAATCATTCATTCATTCATTCATTCATTCATTCAGGAAGCATGGGTTGAACACTTAATAAGCTTCAGATGCTATGCAATGATTACTGTGTACATATGTATTATACATAATGTAAAATGTATACATTATATGACAGTATACATATGACAGTAGACATTAATATGGTTCCTCAAAAAGTTTATACTTTAGTATAGAAGAGATAGAGAAACTAGTAATTACAATCATTTTTTCTGTTTCCCACACTAGACCATTAACACAATAAATTTCCTTTAAATAAAATTCTCTATTTCTAACAGAACGGGACAAGAATATGCAGACTCTGTCCGTAGGTGAAGAGCCTCATCTTTTTGGTTCTCTAGTGCCTTGTAAAACTCCTTCATCAGATCTCCATATATCAGAAAGCCACGGGCAAAATTGCTATTTTCACCTAAGAAGCAACTGGACTTTTAGCATTAATAAAAACAGAAAAGAGAGATGTCACTGGCCAGAAATAGCTAAAAAGAATAAGCTCCACTGTCAATAGAGTCAGGAAAAAGAAAAAAGTAATCACAAAATTAAAATAAAAAGTAGAACACAGAAGGAAAGGAATGGCAAGCCACAGAAGTAGCAGATGGAAGATACAACATTAGAGATTAAAAGCAGCAAAGACCACAAAAATTACCAGAGTGACAGGAAACACTGGACAAGAAAATAAGTAACAAAGAGACAGAAAAAAAAAAGGACTAGAACAGTCTCGTAGCTTAAGAGAAAATTGAATCTCTGTAGCTCTTGCCGGCAATCTGGAGAAGAAATGAGTCTAGTCCTACCTCAAAAATCGCTCTACTACAAAGTGGAAGAGCAGTTAATGTCTGAAGCATTAAGATAAATGATTATTTTCTTTTATTACAATTGCCAATCAACCCCATGAAAAAGCTCTGGGACTTTCAGGGTTAAGATTGAGTCACATAGAAGATTCTCCTTTGAGGCACTCAAGTTGATGACACTCTACCATTCCTGCATTCAATGTAACAGCTTTGCTTATGGATAGATGTGATCTGTCAGATGATATTCCTCTCCTGCATGTTATTTGTCACTAGGAAGTAGAACTCCCCACTTGGACTTTCCCTGGAAACCTGCTACTGAGTTTGCCTTACGTATTTGTAATTGACATGTTTATATTCTGCCTCCACTTAAAATGTAGAGTTTAAAATACATTAATGGATACTCCAAAAGAGAGATCATAGTAGTTTTTCATGTCTAAATTATGTTCTAATTTCTGTATCCCTTTTATTCCTTTAAATAACCTATTATTTAGATGATGTCATATAGGATAAGTTCAAAGTGACTCCATACCATGTCACCAAAGTGAATCAGCGAATATCTGTCTCCATACTCAGAATTCTACCCATCAAGGGACCAGAGGATATATAAACTTATGTACCACTTCCAAAAACTTAATTACTAATGCATTTAATAAGGCTAAAGACATGGGTAGAACCTAAGATTACTTTTTGCTAAAAATTGGTAGATATACCAAATTCCTCAACTTGAACACTGATGAGAAAAACCATTAAATGGTAAGTATGTTTTGAATGCCTGTGGGGGCCTAATACTATACTTTAGCTATGAAAGATTAGAAGTTTTGATATGTAGTTCTGTGTTACACAAAGTTTACATATCATCATTATCTCATTCATCTATCATTATTGAGTTCCCATTTTATTTTTTTTAAGGAAAAAGATTTTTTTTATTTCAATAATTGGGGGTACAAATGGTTTTTGGTCTTGGCTTTAAGTGTACCCACCACCCCCACCTATGCACATTGTACCCAATGGGTGATTTTTACATTTCTCCACCTCTTCTCTCCAACCCCTCCTGAGTCTCCAGTGTTCATTATATCAATCTCTACATCTTTGCAGTTCTTTACTTTAGCTTGAGTTCCTATTTTATACCAGGCATTAAGAGAGAAAACCTTACGGTCCAATGGAGGAAAGAAACACCTAAACATAGAATTAAAGGTACTTCACATCTCCTGGTAATTCCACATGCCAAATCCATGTATGCTGAACTGAATGAGCACAGATGTTCATGTGACCACAAGGAGCTCAATTTGGCTGGACTCTAGGACTCATTGTCAGGAAATACAAAACACCAGGTTGTCGAGCAGAGGAGCTAGCTTTAACCCGGTCATTAATGACTTTGTAAGCTTGTTATGAAGTCTGAATCTTTTCTGGCAGTCAAGTGGAAATGACTGAAGGTTCTTAAGCCAAGGAGTGGCATAATCTATGCTCTCTCTCTGAGCAAAAGTAAAGATGGTGGATTAAAAGAAGCAAGCCTGAGGCAAGGGAGGTCTAGTGAAAGGACATTGCAGTAGTCCCAGTGAAGGATGGCAAAGGCTTGAATGAGGACAGTGGCACCAACGAAGGAGAAGAGAATCCCCAGACATGCTTACGAATAGAATTGACGGAACTTGGTGACTGAATGAGTGAGTTTCTGAAAGAAAGGGCCGAATCGAGAGTGACTCTGAGGAGGTTAACTTGGGCAACTGTACAGGAGCTTACTTATAGAAACTGATTACAGGAACAGGAGCGGGTATGGAATAGGAGGGAAAAACAGATGCAGGTATCACTTCAGACATGCTGGAGGTGCCTCTGAGACAACCAAGTTCAGGCTTCCGGTGGCCATTTGGTGATAAGAGAATTAGCTAAGCAGGAAATATCGCTTATATTTCCAGGAGATGTAACTAAGGCGACAAGACAGAATGTGTACATGGAAACAACTAATAAACAAAGAAACATGGACTGTTTTTATATGCTAAATTGCCTTAAATGGGGTGATTGTGGGTTAAGAGTTCTGAGAGCAGAGAGGACTCTGTCAGCTGGCAGGTTAGGGGCCATGCTGACGAAGGACCTTTCAGTATTCAGGACACATACAACCCAAGTCAGGAGTTTAGGAGGACAGAGAAGGGACCTGCTTGATGGAGTGGGACACTTAGAGGTGCTTAGGTTAGACAGAACAGACAGACATCCTGACTTTGAAAAGTAAAGGGAAAGCAGATTACCAGCGGTCCTGAAAATAATGTCTTAATACAATAAAGAACAAGAGCTGCTATACATTTTGAAGAGAAGAACGGAATGACGGAAATGTTGTGTAACCACTCATTCAAGATGTGGTTTATAAGACTCATCCTGTAGATATTTATGTCTGTGTCCAATACCAAGTAATCATCTCTTCACTAAAGCCCTAAGATCATCTACATTTATATAAAGTACTCTTAAAAGGAAACTTTACAAAAAACATATCAAAGTGAATAAGCAGAGTACAGTGAAATTATACAATACCAAGTACCATTACAATAAGAGACTCTAACTGGCAAATATTTCCATTTTCCTGCACATGGTCCATAATAAGTGTTTTGTTGAACAGCTTATAATATGTCTTCTGTAATAAGAGATCCTATTTGACATATGCTTTCCCTTATCTTTCACCACCTAAGTCACTTTTTATGGCGACTCCAAAATATTTGCAAGCTACCCAAAATCTTGAATGATAGGAACATGGATCCTTTGTAACCAAAAATTGGGTCAAGGATCTAACAAAAAATTTATAGGCTTCTTCTGAGTAAGAAAGTTAGCTTAGGAAACATAGAATAACAGAGATCCATCTCTTCCACTCTTAATTCACGTGAGTTGGGAAGACTGACACAATACATCTACCTATCACCATGGCCACCACCTCCACAGCTTCACAGGTTGGCACATGAGTAGGGATGGTCATTGCAATTGGTTCAGAAATAGATACATAACCTGAGTCAATCTAGTGAGACACTGGCAGATATGATTGGGTACTGAAACACTAACCATGTCCCAGTTTACCCTTCTTTATTAGTTGAACTCTGATTTTGTTTAGTTATTGAGTGACCTAAGCAACATCCATGAGGTCAGGCATTCTTCAGAGGTATTACAGGTTTAATTCCAGACCAGTAGAGTAAAGTTAATATCATAATAAAGTGAGTCAAAAATATTTTGATTTCCTGGTGCATATAAAGGCTATTTTTACACTATGCTATATTACATGTGCAATAGCATTATGTCTAAAAAAATGTACATCCCTTAGTTTAAAACACTTTATTGCTCAAAAGTGGGGGGGGGCGGCAACAACCATCTAAGCCTTCAGTGAGTTGTAATCATTTTGCTGGTGAAGAGTCTTGCCCCCATATGGATGGCTGTTGACTGCTCAGAGTGCTGGTTGCTGATGGTTGGGTAGCTGTGGCAATTTCTTAAAATAAGACAATGAAGTTTTCCATATCAATTGCCTCTTCCTTTCATAAAAGATGTCTATATAACATACAATGCTGTTTGATAATATTTTACCCACAGTAGAACTTCTTTCAAAATTGGAGACAACCCTCTCAAAAACTGCCATTACTTTATAAACCAAGTTTATTTAATAAATTCTAAATCCTTTGTTGTTGTATCAACAATGTTCACAGCTTCTTCACTAGGAGTAGATTCCACCTCAAGAAACCACTTTTTGTTCATCCATAAGTAGCAACTTATCATTAATTCAATTTTGATCATGAGATTGCAGCAATTAGGTCACATCGTCAGTATTTAATTTTAGTTCTCCTGCTATTTCCACCACATCTGCAGTTGCTTCCTGCACTGAAGTCTTGAACCCCTCAAAGTCATCTAAAACGGTGGAATCATCTTCTTTCAAACTCCTGTTAATGTTAATATTTTAACCTCCTCCAATAATTGTCCTTAACAACATCTAAAATGGTGACTCCTTTCCAGAAGGTTTTCAATTCACTTTGCCCAGATCTCTCAGAGGAATCACTACCTATGGCAACTATAGCCTTATAAAATGCATTTCTTAAATAATACTTGAAAGTTAAAATTAATTCTTGATCCATGGGCTGCAGAATAAATGTTATGTTAGCGGGCATGAAAACAATATTAATCTCTTCTACATCTTCATCAGAGGTCTTGGATGACTAGGTACATTGTCAATGAACACTAATATTTTGAAAATAAACTTTTTTTGAGCTGTGGTCCTTGACAGTGGGCTTAAAATATTCCACAAACCATGCTGTAAACAGATGTACTGTCATTGTCAGGCTTTGTTCCATTTCTAGAGCACAGGCAGAGTAAATTTAGCATAATCCTTAAGGGGTCTAGGATTTTTGGAATGGCAAATAAACATTGGCTTTAAGTTAAAGTTACCGGCTGCATTGCTGACTTAGCTCCTAACAAGATAATCATTCTGTCCTTTGAAGCGTTGAAGCCATGCATTGACTTCCTCTCAAGCTATGAAAGTCCTAGATGGCATCTTCTTCCTGTAGAAAGTCGTTTCATCTACATTGAAAATCTGGTGCATAGTATAGCTACCTTCATCAATAATCTTAGCTAGACCTTCTGGATGACTTGCCATAGCCTCTACATCAGCACTTGCTTAAACCTGATGGGCCAACTTAAACCTCATGGCTAGCTTCTGAATTTTCTTCTGCAGCTTCCTCACCTCTCTCATCCTTTATAGAATTGAAGATAGTTAGTGCCTTGCTCTGGATTAAGCTTTGAATTAAGGTAATATTGTGGCTGGTTTGATCTCGATCGTCTATACAGACCATCTAAACTTTCTCCATATCTGCAATAAGGGTATTTGTTTTCTAATGATTCATGTGTTCAGAGGAATAGCACTTTTCTTTTCTTTTCTTTTGAAATAGAGTCTCACTCCATCACCTACGCTGGAGTGTAGTAGCACACTCACGGCCACCCCAGTGTCAACCTGCTGGGCTGAGTCAATACTTCTGTCTCCGCCTTCCAAGTACCTGGAACTATAGGCATGTGCTACCACACCTGGCTAATCTTTTGATTTTTTGTAGAGATGAGGTCTTGCCAAGTTGCCCAGGCTGTTCTTGAACCTGTGGCCTCAGGCAATCCCCTCAACTTGGCCTCCCTAAGTACTGGGATTACAGGCTTGAGCGACCGTGCCCAGTCGAATAGCACTTTTAACTTCCTTTAAGAACTTTTCCTTTGCATTTACAACTTGGCTAACTGTTTGGCACAAGAGGCCTAGCTTTTGGCCTATCATGGCTTTTGACATGCCTTCCTCACTAAGCTTAATAATTTCTAGCTTTTGATATAAAACGAGAGATGTGTAACTCTTCCCTTCACTTGAACACTTAGAGGCTATTGTAGGGTTATTAATTGGCCCAACTTCAGTATTGTTGTGTCTCAGGGATTAGGGAAACCAGGAGAGAGGGAGAGAGATGGGAGGATGGCTGGTCAGTGGAACAGAAAGAACATACATTTATCAATTAAGTTCACCATCTTATAAGAGAGTGGTTTATGGTGCACCTAAAGCAATTACATCAAAGATCACTGGTCACAGATCACCATAACATATACAATAATAACGGAAAAGTTTGAAATATTGTGAAACTTGCCAAAATATGACATAGAGACACGAAGTGAACACATGTTGTTGGGAAAATGGCACTGATGCAGAATTGCCACAAACCTTCAATGTATTTTTTTTAAAAAAGCAAAGCATAATAAAGTGAAGTGCAATAAAATCAGGTGTTCCTGTAATTGTATTTCCCTTGATGAGGATTGCTAAAGCATAAGCACAAGGCCATTGCCTTGTTAAATGCTTCTGTCTCCACATGGCTCTTTGAGCTATGGCTGCCATGTTTTCTTAGCTTTGGCCCCCTCCTCTACCTAGGGGAGGTGAATCTCTCTCTCTCTCTCTCTCTCTCTCTCTCTAATTTGCTTTCTAAATAAACTTTGCTTGAAAACTTAAAAAAAAAAAAGCATGAGCACAAGATGTAACTCTGATCCATGAAACATAAGAAGAGATCTGTACAGTGACTTCTAGAGAGTTTTTCTGCATTCCCAAGAGAAGGCACAAAGTAGGAAAATGTCTTCCTACCTTTGGTCATTATCACATGAAGATGTGATGCTGAGTGTTGCTATAACCATATAAAATTGTAAGGGTAAGGCTGACAATCCATAGAGAAGTTGATCAAATGCCCTGATGTTACCGATATCCTGAATTATCTAACTCTGGAATTGCTTCCTCCTCTGAGTTTCTCACTATGTGACAAAAGTAAGTCCTTTTTATCTGATATTTGTGTTACTTGTGGCCAAACCATCCTAATGAATTCAGGCTCAAACCTGGAACTTTTGTTGCCTTTTTGGAAAGCCATTCCTCTGCCATTAGTATGACTAATCTGGTAGGACATGACCCTGGAGATCTCACCAGCCTCCCTGAAGGAAGCAGCAATGAGAAAACAAAACCAACAGAGAGGAAGCCAGTGCTGAGAGATGGAAAGAGATAAATTCTTAATGACATTGTTTGAGAACTTACATCTAATTTTGCATGAAACTACCCCCAATTTTTTTGTTGCTTAAATTGCATCTCTTCCACTTACAACTTAAAGAGTCTTACACATACACAGGGAGGGAATAAGAAAGAAAGGAAAACTCTGGCTGAGATAACATCTGGAAAATCCCTAGAATAATGCCTGGTAAATAGTAGGCACTCAATAAACAATGGTCAAACCTAAATTTACATTTTCTGATAAGCCCAGATACTACATTTGATCTTAATCAAAAGACCAGAAAGGGATACTTTATGCTTTCTGTACCTCTTTTCTTCTTCAGTCAAATCACCACCATCAAGAATATAATTAAATGAGTGTCAATACTCCAACTCCCTCACCTCCCCAATTTTAAATGGTCCACAAACTTGAAATAAAACTTATTAGAATGTCAATAGCAGTCCCCAAAGCAAGTCAGAAAAAAAAGGAAGTAAGATAGCCAATGAATATGACCTTTTCTTATTTTCTTTCCTGCTTTAAAAAAGTTCTTTTTGCATATATTAGGTCATTCTAATATAAATTATCTCCAGCTGTTTCATCCTTAGTTTCTGCCAAGTGGCTGTGATGCCCAACATTTTATCAATTATAATGATATTCGGAGGTCACATCTAGCTCAGTCTTCAGTCATAAAACATTTGGTTTATATGCTAATGTTTGTCTATGCTACAAGACTTCAAGTCCCTGGAGACTAAGAATAGTCTTCCTTTCCCTCCACCTTCCGAGTAGCTGAGACACAGGCACGTGCCACATATGCCTGGCTAATTTATCTTATGTTTTGTAGAGATGAGATTTCACTGCATTACCCAGCCTGGTCTCGAACTCCTAGGCTCAAGCAATCCTCCCGCCTCTGCTTCCCAAAGTACTGGGATTTATAGGTGTGAATCACCACACCCAGCTAGGAATTTAGAATTTTAGAGACAAAGTCATCTGCGTGAATGAGTCCTATAACACCTGGACCAAAGTCCCCAAAGGTGGCAACAACTGACCCAGGTACCTCTGAACTGGCTCTGTAAGCTGTCCTCTTCTAGTCTGCTCCCTGGCATTGGACACCCAGGCTGACCTTGGTGTGGTAGGAAGGAAGCTGGAAAGGGGTACGAAAAGATGTCGAGGCTTGGTGTAAGAAACAGCCTCAAATAATGACCTGTCCAAAATGAAATGTTAAGGCCAAACACAGTGGCTCATGTCCGTAATCCCAGCACTTTGGGAGCCTGAGTCAGGAGGATGGCTTGAGATCAGCATTCAAGACCAGCCTAAGCAACATATACTCAGGAGGCCGAGGTGGAAGCATCACCTGAGCCCAAGAGGTCAAGACTGCGGTGAGCCATGATCATGCCATTGCACTCCAGTCTGGGCAACACAGTGAGATTCCCGATACATGCTAAAACCTCTTTTCTATCTCAAATACCCATAAATACAGGACAAAAAAAAATAGAATGTTAAGTAATTTGCACCTGCTATGTCACAACCTTGTGAGGTAGGTAGTATTTTACTTTAAATCAAAGAAACTGAAGAGTTGAGAAGGTCATTCAGCCTGTGAAGGGCAGTACTACAATTCAACGTCATAACTACAGATTTTTCTTCATGCTGCCTGCCTTCTCTGAGATACCCCATTGCACTCTGACAAGATTTTGACTTCTAAGTTCTCTGGCACTTATGCATTTAAAACTTCTCAGCTAAAATACACGGTATTCTTATTTCTGTATCCCTCTTTCAATTTCCTAAGTGTTTCCAAAACTGCTTCTTGAAGAAAGCAGCATAGACTTTTACAAGAACCTAAATCGTCTACACTCTCTGCCTTTATTGACCTTAAATTCCATATATCACACTTGCTGAGAAAGAGCTCTGTGAAATAACTCAAACAATAACAGCACGCCACCAATACATATAAATGCTCTTTATCCAGCAGAGTAACATTTACTCTGAGAGGCACTCGTTTTCTGTAATTACTGCTTATATGAAAATAAACCTCAGCTGAAAGCTATGAGAAAAATCAACTCAAAATAGAATGTCCAACTTGCCAACACTGCAGAGATGTTTACCAATATGTACATGCCATTTATGGGCACTGCCCACTGAAAAAGCACCAACCGTTCACAAACTGCTCTAAGAATAAAACTTATTGACAAGGCAGCAAAATGGAATTGAAAAATGCAGTCAGCTCAGCAATTTGTTGACAAATTAGACATGATCATCAGTAATTACTGATTTCATGACTTCTATCAACACCCACTCAAGCGGGCGCTAGATGTATTTTGTTGATGTCCCACAGTGAAGACTTTGTTCGTTGTGGTTACCTTATGTCTTTTAATGGAAGGCAGCTGTTGTCATGACAAGACATAGGTATGAATCCTGGCTCTGTTTCTTGCTGTCTGTTAGACTTTGGGTAAATTATTTTGCCTCTCTAAGCCTCTGTTTTTACATCTTGAAACTGGTATATCTCAGGATTTTGAGAGGTCCAAACTAAAGGCATTGACAAGCAGGGATTTAATAAATGTTGATATATATCTCTATATATATATACACTGTATAAATTTCTACTAGAATTCAATGGTAAGAATAAATATTACTTGCCAGATAACTGTTTTGCTTCCTTTAAACTGAAAAAGATGGTATCACGGTTACAAACTAAGAACATGTTAAAACCTCTTTTCCATCTCAAATACCCATAAATGACAAGAAAAAAAATTTAAACTGAAAACAGCACTATAAAAGAGGGGTTAGTGCCTTCAATAGACCAGAAATTATAGAAATTTCTAAAAATTTAAAGACACTAAAGAAAATTTAAAGTTATGTAGAATTATTATGTGTTAATTAAAAATAAAAAATGTTTAAATATTAAAAACTTAAAGGCAGATGAATTGATATGGAAGGAAGAAATAATAGCCAAAAGAGAAAACAGGTAAACGGGTAAGTGTCTTAAGGCTCCAAGCTGAAAGGCAATAAATGAAAAGAACAAGAGAAGATCCAGAGTCAACCAGGGTAACTGTCCGAAGTAGAGACTTCCAGAAATTTTGAACCCTTTGTGCCTTTCCTTCTGATGCCACGCAGGTTCAGTAGGCTTCTGCTCCAAGATAGGAGCAGTGCTCATCTACAAACATGTCAGTCCTGGTTGTCAGGACTAAGGACAGTACTCACTGCCACTCGGAAAGAAGGGAAAGCGTCCATTGCCCAGGAGGCCACAGGAACACCCCTGCTTGGAATCCTGGAAGCAAGCCAGGTAATCAGATATAGCAGAGACAGGCTAATATAGGAGCTCAGATTCCAGATGAGCACGAAGCCAAACCCAGCAAATATTTAAGGAAAGGTAATCCTCTGAATGAAAGCACCATGCTCATTATATGGATAAACTATCATCCAGAGAATCAAAAGAAATGGAACAAACAAATGAGGCTTTGAAAGAAGTATGGTAGATATGGTTAACATCCCTGGAGGGATAAGAGAGAATGATGGCTCTTTTGAACTAAAACGTGTTGTTATGAACAAGACCTAGGGAAAGGAAGATCTTGATTATTGAAATTAAAAAACAAAACAAAACTCAATACGTGTGTTGAATAAAAGAAAATATATAACTGAAGAATGATCGCTTACTTAGATGATACAACTGAGGGATTCTCCTAGAATACAGGTCAAAAAAAAGGAAACCAAATAAATGGCAAATATGAAAAAAATACTTTAAAGTCCCAACATCTGGAATCCCGAAAAGAGAGAATGAAGAGAAGCACTCATAGAAATAACAAGGGGGAAAAGATTTCCAGAAAAGATAAAAATAGTCAAAATAGTGAACTCAACAAATGTCCAGTAGGATGAATGAAAATAAATGAACACCCAGATACAACAAGATGAACTTCAGTGACTGGAGGTGGAAATTATCTACAAAGAAAAAAAAAAAATCTGAGTGTTATTAGTTTTGTCAGAGGCAACAAGAGATGCAAAAATACATTAAGGAAGTGTTTTCCGTTTTCTGTGATAAAATAATTAGAAGTTTGAAATTCTATATTCATAGTATCTTTAAGAAATTAAGACAGTTCAGACAAATGTCCCACTCTTGCTTTACTCTCTGAAGCAGTACAAGAAAATCATCCCTGGCCTGAAACAAAGAAATAGACAACCTAATTCAAGAGGAAAAAGGAACATATTCAAGATGAAGATGGCGGTAAAGACCTAAAATGTATCACTGTTAAGTTAAATAAGTACTGATTATAAACAAACAAAAGTAGGGACAATTCCAAATAGCATGACGTGGACGATGGTGACCAGGAAAATATAGGAAGATGGAATTGTGGCAGGAAAATATGAAACACAGAGAACGAGTAAAAGTGAGCTCTGATTCTAATATGGTTTAGGAAAAGGATGTAGCTATTATTTAATTTTAGACGTGGATACAAAAAAAATCCTTACATATTAGTGGTAAAAATGTAAAGATAATCACTAGGAAACAGAAAATAGTTCACCTCTAAACCAATGCAGGCATTGGAAATGAAAACTAGAAAACTCAACCTTTACCCAAAAGTCAGGAACGAGGAGGTTCAAGATAGAAGTCAGAGGGGAAACAAGAAAGAAAAGAGAAATAAAAATTAAGAATGCCAGAATAAGCTGGGAGCGGTGGCTCATGTCTATAATCCCAGCACTTTGGGAGGCTGAGGCAAGAGGATTGCCTGAGCCCACAGGTTCCAGACCAGCCTGGGCAACATGGTGAGACATTGTCTCCACAATAAATCAAAAATAAATGAGCCGGGCATGCAGGCACAAGCCTGTCATTCCAGCTACTTGGAAGGCTGAGGAGGAAGGATCACTTGAGACCAGCAGGTCGAGGCTGTGGTGGTCATGAGCATGCCACTGTACTCCAGCCTGGGCAACAGAGTGAGACTCCCACTCATTAAAAAAAAAAAAAAAGAATACTAGAATAAATCCAACTTATAAGTAATCGTAGTAAACATGAAAGGATTGAATAGTCCATTAAAAAACAGAGACTCACAACTTTTTTTAAAAAAGCTTAGTCAAATGCTGTTCATAATAAAAAGAGCCTAAAATAACATGTCTAGGAACTGAAAATAAAGGGATGTAAAAAGATATATGAGGCAAATGTTAAAAAAATAAAATAAAGCAGGAGTTGCGATATTAATCAAATGAAAGTTCAAGAGATAAAACTCTTTTCAATAGAAAAGACACAGAAAGGATGATTTCATTTTTCATTCCATAATACCTATTATACACCTTCAACATGCAGGCACTCCTCTAGGTTTAGGGAATATAGCAGTGAGCAAGATAGACAACACCCAGCTCTCGTGAAGTCTAGTGAGATATAGACATTCAGTTCTCAGAACAAGAGTACAAATGCAAGCCTGCATTCTGTATGTCTAAATAACTTAAAGGCATGATTCAAACAGGTTACAGCAACTGACCAATTGTTAAGATAAACATTTTATAATCTTCTATCTTGCAAATATTTCTTCATAACAACGTAGAGGGCTAGATTCAAATTCAGAATTCCTTTTTTTTTTTTTTTGAGCTAGAGTCTCACTCTGTCGCCCAGACTGGAGTGCAGTGGCCACTTCCAGTCACTGCAGCCTCGACCTGCTGGGCTCCAGCGATCCTTCCACCTCAACCTTCCCAGTAGCTGGAACTACAGGTGCGCGCCACCACGTCCGGCTCATTTTTATTTATTGTAGACATGAGGTCTCGCCAAGTTGCCTAGGCAGGTCTCAAACCCGCGGGCTCAGGCAATCCACTCACCTCAGCCTCCCAAAGCGCGGGATTACAGGCTGAGCCACTGAGCCCGGCCAAATTCAGAATACTTGAATTCCTCATTTATAGGAATCCAGTCCTTAGTTCTACCACCAGTTCTGACCACATCATAAGTGGTCTTGAGCAAAATGTGTGAACTCCTCAGATTGTGTGTCTAAGCCCTATTCACATTTTCTGCAAATTCCTCTTGGCTGGCCACCTCTCAAGCATTGGAATGTACACACAGGCAGCACAATTTACACTTGGGAAAATGTACCTAACAGCATGGCAGGAGATCAGACAGAGTTCCCTACAGGTGAGCAGAAGGTGATCAGTGACTATAAAAGGGACAGGCCCAAAGTTCTAACCACACATCCACAAACACACATGCATCCACACCAGATAAGTCATACAACTACTGACACTAAAAGATAAAGAGAAAATCTTTCACAAAGAACTGGAAATTGAGCTTCCATACAATCCAGCAATCCTTCTCCTGGGAATATACCCAGAGGAACATAAATCACTCTACCAAAAAGACACCTGCACACACATGTTTATTGTAGCACTATTCATAATAGCAAAGACATAGAACCAACCCAGATTCCCATCAAAAGTGAACCGGATAAGGCTGAATAAGGAAAACGTGATACACTTACATGATGGAATAATATGCAGCCATAAAGAAGAACAAAATCACGGCTCTCACAGCTTAGATGCAGCTGGAGACCATCATACTAAGTGAACTATCACAGAAACAAAGAACTGAATACCACATGTTCTCACTCATAAGCAGGCTCTGAACACTAGTCACACTGGCACAAGGGTGGGATCAGCAGACGCTGGGCACTGCTAGGGGAGGGAGGAAAGGATGAGGGATGGAAGAATGCAAAACTGCAAAGAGTATGGTCTGTTATCAGGGGGAGAGAGGACCAGCTAGAAGCACAACTGCACCTGCATGCAACCTACTTATGTAGTAAATCCTCACTTGTACCCCATAACTCTAAGATAAAATTTAATTAGTTTAATTTAAAATAAAAATAAATAGATAAAAGATATAGTGAAAATCTTGAAGTTAGCCAGAAGAAAAAAAACAGTAATTAAAAAGGAACAAAGACTTCTCATCAGAAATGATGCAAGCTAGAAGGCAATGAAGTGCTATCTTTAAAAAACTAAAAGAACATATGTTTACTCAGAATTCTATACCCAGCAAGAATGCTATTTTTAAAAAAAAATAAAAAAGGTAAGTAAAGAAGATGCTTTTGGATGAAAAGACATACTGTCAGGAATTTATTTTGAAACACTCCAAAAATATTAGTGAATAGTTGAGGGAAAAACTGGTAAAATATTGGTAATTGTTGAAGCCAGTTGATGGGCACAAGGGGGCTCAATAGAGTGTTTTTTCTACTCCTACATGTATAAAACATCTATGATTTTTTAAAATCCTTTTTTAGGAGAAAAAGCAGGAGAGAACAATACATTATAGAAAAATTGGAAAACAGAGAAAATGCTTTCAGCAAGTTGAAATACACCCTTTAATTCTTCCTGAGATACATGCACATCCATTCGTTTGTACAAACTTGAGAATATAAAATACCACATAGTAATCTAATATATAATATACATTTTTTTTTTTTAGTTGGAGTCTCATTCTGTCGCCCAGACTGGAATGCAGTGGCCATTCCCGGCCACCGCAGCCTCGACCTGCTGGACTCCGGCGATCCTTCTGCCTCAGCCTTCCAAGTAGCTGGAACTACAAGTGCGTGCTACCACACCCGGCTCATTTTTTTTTTTTTTTTTGTAGAGATGAGGGCTCACCAAGTTGCCCAGGTGGGTCTCGAACCCGCAGGCTCAGGCAATTCACTCACCTCAGCCTCCCAAGGCGTAGGATTACAGGCTGAGCCACCGAGCCCGGCGTAATCTAATATTTTAATTTAGTAATAAAGCATGTTTATTGTCCTCATATACTTAAAAATTATCTAAGACATAGTTTTCGATGGCTACATTGTATCCCATCTTATGCTGAACTTTAATTTATTCAATTTCAGAAATTCTTAATCATTAACTGGTATTAACGAATTAATAATCAATTAGTTGGTTTTAAGAACCTCTGGAATGCAGACATACATACAAGATACTGCTGAGTACTGCAGGGAAAATCAACAAATAAAAAGATACCTGCACACACATGTTTATTGCAGCATTGTTCACAATAGCAAAAACATGGAACCAACCATGCTGCCCATGGAAAGAGGATTGGATTTTTAAAAAGTGGTATATATACACGATGGAATATTACACAGCCATAAAGAGAGACAAAATTATGAACTTCACAGTAACTTGGATGGGCTTAGAGTCTATAATACTGAATGATCTATCATGGTAACAAAGAACTATCACATGTTCTCACTCGTAAGAGGACCTTGAACAATTATCATAATGCTATAAGAAAGGGATTGGCAGTAGTGGGAAACTGCCGGGGGAAGGGGGTAGTGGGATTGGTAGTTGAGAGAAACTGCCAGGGGAAGGAGGGGCACACCTCATCAACAAGGGACCCACATAATGAACATTTGTGTACCTAACCCTGAATTATACCCCACATCTTTAAAATAGAAAATTTTTTAAATAAAAAGAAAATCAACAAATATCAGCTTATTATTTACATGTAATCTATATGAGAACAAATCTTTTACGCAATGAGAAATTGATTCCTTTACGGTATGGAGATATATTTTCAGGGGAAAAAAATAAAATGAGAGAAGATGACATGCCCAGAAAGATTTATAATTCCTCTAGAAACAGGATCCTAATAACTTCATTATTTTGTTTGAAGTTAATTTTGAAAATATGGGTCACCTAACCCATATATACATGATGAATATAAACATAAAGAGTAAATAAAATCTGATAAAGGGTTTTGAATTGTTTTACATTTTTTTACCTCTTCAGGTCTCTGGTAATGTCCAAGTAAGTAATTGTCAGCAATCCACTGCCAATTTGTACATAAAACATTCAACTAAACAATTCTTTAAAAGTTGCATTTACTGTGGCAAAAACAAAACCAAGGGAATAGAAGAATTTCACCTACTATTGACACCTTCCAAGCAATACACAGCCAGAGCACCTTTTATACTCATGGACCTGAAGGATTTTTTTCCCAGTTCAGGAACACAGGCATTATTTCATACACTCCAGGAGACAAATGATCTAAATAAATTTTCTTGCTATCTATAAGTATAAATTTAAGTAGTAATAAGCTCTAGAGACTTTAGTTGAATTTGCTTCAAAGATAAATGTATTATTCTTTACCTGTGAAAGAATCAATCAGAAACCTTCAGAGGTTTAAATTTTGGCTTCTTCATTACCCACTGGCTCAGATATTAAATATTTAGTATCTAAATTGTTGGAAAGCTGTAGTGAACTCAAAAACATTTCTTTCAACTCAGGTAATAAAATAAGATTTACTTTCCTAGAGATTTAGGTTTTAACAGTGCATATTTCAATATACATTGTCATTATTGGATAGAAGTACAGTGAAATAATCTTTAGAAAATTCTGCTACCAACAACACATCAGAAACATTCTAATTGCTTAGTCCATAAACCGTTAGACATGCCTGATGTTGTTGAAGAAGTTAAAGAAAACTTAAAGAAATATTTAATTATTTTCAATATATAGAAGCTGTAAATGATAGTAAGATTCCTTTTGCTCATTCTTGCCCAAAGGTCTCACAATTTCCACCTGTCAATTTAATCGTTCTTTCCATCCTGAAAACTAGTAAGTAAACACTTTGAAATAAAATTAAGTTTTTCATTTAGTTATAGCTACATAACTAAAGCACTACAGAGCTGCAAGCATACTACTGAAAACCAATTAAGAAGTTTAAAAATCTACTAGGCCGGGCTCAGTGGCTCAGCCTGTAATCCCAGCACTTTGGGAGGCCGAGGAGAGTGAATTGCCTGAGCCCATGGGTTTGAGACAACTTGGCGAGACCTCATCTCTACAATAAATCAAAAAAATTGGCAGAGCATGTTAGCATGCACCCGTAGTTCTGGCTACTTGGAAGGCTGGGGCGGAAGGATCGCCAGAGCCCAGCAGGTTGACACTGGCCATGAGTGTGCCACTGCACTCCAGCCTGGGTGACAGAGTGAGACTCCAGCTCAAAAAAAAAAAATCCATAACTAGATAGATAATTAATATCGTAACAAAAATTGCCATTCTATTTAGTGAAAGAAAAATAAAAGCATCACAGTGGTGTGAATGGCAATGATGGATTCTGTTGTTCCCTTTGACAAGGATATTAAGAATAACCATTTTAATTTGAGATTATTCTTCTTTTCTTTCCTTTTGTATCCTGTAACGAAGTATTAATGTCAAGGCTGGTGGTTTTATAAGATACTAGAAGATATGGACTGACTCTCTGGCAATTTCTTTGTATAATGACTATTAAGGCCATTTGTATTTTTAGGCTTATTAAATATTTCTAGATGATGCCTGAAGAAAATGCTGTATGCTTGATCACTATCACTACACCCACTTAGTTTTGAAAACAGAAATTCTGATTTATGTTCAAGATGGTTTGTTGTTGTTGTTTTTTTTACTTATAAACAAACATCTTGTTTTGAACACAAAGGGGTGGTTGTTACATTGATATTTTCTGGAATAATACTAAAATTTGAACAACCTCAGAGGGGCTAAACACCTTTGTATTTTAGAGCCATGCAGTTCTCTAGAGGGTAAAGGGATAAAACATGGTTGAGTGGCAAAATAATTCAATCTCCACCTCTCTCTTGTTGACAGACAATATAACCAACCTCCAACTCTCAAGGGACTCAACCCCAATCTCACAAAATTTGAAGCCCTGCTCAATGATTGAATAACATCTGCATTTTCTCAGAAGTTTTGCTGAAAGAAGCTGAAATCCTGATATACTAGTCAATGTTTCCTTCACGCTTCCTTTGCAAACTTAATCATCTTTGCCTTCTCCTCTGGTAACCCAGTGTTTCTCTGTGTGTCCCTAGGGCCAGTAATCATCATGTTCCACGGCCTACAAAACTTATCCAGGCACGGAATAGTCTTTGAAATTATAGGCACACTATGCTCAGACCTACTCTAAATACTGCACGAGTTTCTGATCCAAACTTTTGATCTGCCATTTGTTCTTTAGTCCCTTCTCTCCTGGGATCCTGGCCCAGACAGCCCTTTTCGTTGGTGGTATGCCCTGCTTCCTGTCACAGAACAACAAAACTTTGAAATTCTAAATATGGAAGCGACGTTTAGGAACTGATGGTATTTCTCTATGCAAGATAACATATTTCTCAAGATATTTCAAAGATTTGGATATCTGTTACCATCACTTTGATCATTCTTGAAGTGTGTGTTTGTTGATTAACCTGTAAATATTTTAGCAATTGATTCATTCATGTTTTAAAGACACCATGCACTTACAAAAACACAGACCTCATTATCCGTAGAATATTTTATGTAATTTAGGCAAAATACTTTTACATGTACTACTAAGGGAATACAAAAAGGATAACAGATGGAATATATTTGCATTAGTCTCTTATTCGTAGAAGTGAGGAGGTGAAACATTTTTTCTTAGGAAGTTACTTGGCAAAGAACCCAAATAGGTTAGAAATGTGAATGATGAGAATCAAATAGTGGACTAGAAGCCAATTCTCACTTAAGTGCCCCCATGCAATCTCCTTCATATGGACTCTATACTGTACCAGAGAGAGAAAGGGACCAAGATGACAACAGAGAGAAGGATCTAAACAAGTCACATGTAAAAACTTATTGAGGAGGATGTCTGGTCAAATAAGATTGTTTAGTTTGGAGTTAGTAATTTAGAGAACTAGTAGAAAAAGTTGTTACCCTACTATAGCACAATGTGTAATATTATATTTCTAATTAAAATTCCAAGGTAAAATAAAGGTATATGATCTACTACTGTAACAGATAGTGACCAGATGAGATATGAAAATGAGTCTATATTCCTAAAGAGATAATTCCTCTGCCTAAATTGGTAACTTCCTCTACAAAGTACAAGAGCTCCCGTGGCTTGGTCCCTGAATGTGTCTCATTACCCCTTGTAATTCAGTAATACCAAACGACCTTAGCATTCTGCTATTTAACGTCTTCATATTTTTGTACATGCTGTTCCACAGTTGTGTATTACTCATCCTTCAAAACCTGACTCAGTTATCTCTTCTTCTAAGAAAATTTACAAGAGTTATCTCCCAGTTGGTGTCACAAACAAGACTTCCACAAGCCTGCCAACAGTTAGTTTCCATTTGAAACACAGTTCCTGACTTGTTACCAAGTTCTGGTAGAGACTGCATGCCAGACATGGGGCATCAAGTCACCTGGACTGCCTATCGTGAACTGGGTGTTGAACATAAAAGGTGGTCATTACATTGATATTTTCAAGAATAATACTAAAGTATTAGGCTGGACATGGTGGCTCATGCCTGTAATCCTAGCACTTTGGGAGGCGAAGATGGGAGAATTGCTTGAGCACAGGAGTTCAACACCAGCCTGGGCAACATAGTGAGAACCCATCTCTATTTTTAAAAAATGTTTCCAATTTTTAAAAAGAGTAATACTAAAGTATTAAAAGGTGCTATCCTATAGGATGCAGTATAAAATATTCTAACTGAGTTAGAAATAGTATAATGCAGATGAGACTGAGCATGTTTGGAAGGCCCAAACAGGAAGCTCAAATTTTCATAGTATGTGCTCCAGTGTTATGCCATTTTGCCCTTAGCCCACCTATGGTGTCATAGGGGTCTTCCTGCAACCAGTTAAGAGAGGAGGAAAATTCCTGGGTTTGAGAACAGCTGTATCTACACTTTACATCTTCCAGGCTATCCCTGATAGTGGTTAATACAAATCTTCCCCATGGGCAGAACTTTGGAAGACATATCTTGTTGTCCATTTCATAAGAAAGGAAAAAGCGTTGCAGTCTAAATCTACACTGTCTCACTGGCAGAGGCTAACAGTGATGACTGACTGATCATGGGCTTGATGAGAACAAAATTGGAAAATTGAGGACAAGCATGAGTGGTGGAGAGGTATGTGAAGGAATTCTTAGAACGGACTGACGTATGAAGCTATTCACCAGAACGTTCACTTTGAGGGAAGCTCTCCACAATCAGATGAATAAAATGACCTACTCAGTTTCTGTCAAGCAGCGTGTTTCCTTAGCCTCTTCAGTGTTTGCTCAATGGGCTATGTAAAAAGCAGCCATGGTAGCAGGGATGAAGCTACGCATAGGCTCAAAGCTTACCTCACTACCACACCTGTTGAGTGCCCAACCTACCAATAGCAGAGGCCAACACTGAACCCCTGAAATGACACAATTTCTCAGGGATCCAGCCAGTCACCTGGAGGCAGATAAATTACAGTAGACTTCTTCCATGATGAGTGTCCTCACATGTTACACTCATATTTTGGGTACAGATTTGTCTTCTCTGGCTGAAGGGCCTTCCGTACATGGAATTACAGATGGTTTTAATTATTGCCACTGGTGTCCCACACAAGTTCTCCACCCAGAGGAAATACCTTAAGGCAAAGAAAGGAAGAATGGCAATGAGCTCATATCCATGTCATTCACTGGTCTTATCCTCCAAAATAATTGGCTTAATATAAAGCTAGAATGACCTGCTGAAAGATCAGCTCCTACACCTGTTGGAGGACTGCACACTGTAAGGCTAGGGACTGCACACTCTAAGGATGCAGTATATGTCTATATGTCTTTTTTTCTTTTGAGTTGCAGTCTCACTGTGTCCCCCAGACTGGAGTACAGTGGCCGCTCCCGGCCACCACAGCCTCAACCTGCTGGGCTCCGGCGATCCTTCCACCTCAGCCTTCCAAGTAGCTGGAACTCCAGGCGTGCACTACCACGCCCGGCTAATTTTTTATTTTATTGTAGAGAAGAGGTCTTAAACCAGTTTCCACAGTGTGGTCCTATCTCCTCCAGAGCTAGAATGTATGGGTCAAGGAACCAGAGGGAGGAGGTAATCACAACTTTGAGTCTCCACAACTCAAAGAAATTTTGTGTACTGTCAACATGACATTGAACTCAGTGGCTTTAGACACCTTAGTGCCCAAGGGAAGCATGCTACCAGGAAACACAGTCATTGTTCTGATTAATTCTGATGCTGTCTTCTGGCCTTTTTGAAATTCTCATGTCTGTGAATTAACAGACAGAGGAAGAAGGTCATTCTACTGGCCAGGATGATTGATCCCAATTACCAGGAGGAAATTAGATTGCTGCTACATAATGGAAGGATGAAGGACTATGTTTGAAACACAGGGATTCACTAGTATGCTCTTGCACAATAGCCCTGGTCAATGGAAAACTACAGCAACTCAAAATGAGATCCAAGGACTCAAATCCTGTAGGAATGATGGTCTGGTTCACCACGTCAGGTAAAGCACTCTATCCAGGTGTCTTAGTTCAGCTGCTATACCAGATTATGAGAAATGGAGTGGCTCATAAACAACAGAAATATATTGCTCACAGTTCTGGAGGCTGGATGTCTGAGATCAGGTGAGGGACCTCTTCCAGGCAGACTGCTGGCTTCTCATTATATCCTCACGTGGCAGAAAGGGAGCTGAAGCAATCTCTCTCATCACCCATAAAGGCACTCATTCATGCATGAGGACTCCACCCTCATGGCCTCATTTAATTGTAATTCCTTCCCAAGCCCCCACCTCCAAATACCATCACATTTGGGGGTAGGGTTTCAACATATAAATTTGGAGAAGGAGACACAAACATTCAGTCTGTAGCATCAGGTGTTAGCAAAGGATGAGGGAAGTGGCTGCTGAGCAAAGGCAAGAATGATACCAATTAAGCCTTTGACAAGCTATAGAAGTAGATGATGTAGCAGCTATATTTTGGGTTAATAAATTGCCTATTTTCCCTTTCCTCTCCCACACCTTCATTACTTTATATGAAGAGTACCACACCTTCCTAGCCCCTCGATTCTGCACTACCCCTCGTATGTTCCGTACACCCTGACCTATGGATATCCCCTGTATTATATTTTATTTTATTTATTCTATAGCTGTGCCACCTGTTTGCTGCTTGGACACCAACCAACATATGCATCCTTCTCCCCCTACTACAAACATGAGTTCCTCGAGGTCAGGGTCTGTGCCTTATTTAATCACTAGATTCACCAGCGTTTCATGGATGCCTGGTATGTAATAGGTGCTCGTTAAACGTTTGTTGAGTAAATGAGAAAATACAAATATCTGTAATATAGGGCAGACTATACATAGCATAATAACAGGTCACCACGCACAAGGAAAGACAAGTGAGATCCAGTTGGCACAGAGCTGGCACAGAGCTGACTTAAAGCAGATCGCAGAACAAGGGGTACCTTTTTGTAATTGGTGCAACCAGCAGGGTGCCTTTTGGTACTGTGCACAAACAATATATTCTAGCAGATGGACTTGAAAAAAATATTACCTAGGTACTTTTAAGATTTTTTTTTTTACTTTTAAGACTTAAAAGATAAGGTTTAACCAAGTCCTTGGCTCATGCCTGTAATCCCAGCCACCCGGCAGGCTGAGGTGGGAGGACTGTTTGAGACCAGGAGTTCAAGACCAGCCTGAACAATACAGTGAAACTGCCACCTCTAAAAAAGATGTTTCAAAATTAGCTAGATGTGGTGGCATGGCTACTGGGAAGGATTGCTTAAGCTCAGAAGGTTGAGGCTGCAATAAGCCAAGATCAAGCCAATGCAATCCAGCCCAGGTGACAGAGTAAGACCCTGTCTCTAAAAAACTAATAATAACAATTTTTAAAAATAAGCAGAAAGTTTATATCAGCCTAGGGATAGTAAAGAAAGACTTCAGCTAGAAGAGCTCTCCTCGTCACATTTATCATGAGATAAATGCATTGCTATTCAGTTATCTACTTATATCATCTTTAAAATTTTTTATTATTCTACAAGGGTGTGATTTTGAATATTCTCTAAGGATTCTACTAAGGGTGAGTTTTAGCCAAGCCTACATAACCTCTGACAGAGCATAACTGGATTCTTTTCAACCCTGGTCCAAGTAGTTGAGGACTAACTTAGTCTACACAAGCAGTAGTGGAAGATGCTTCCAAATGCTTAACCAATGATTCACCTGTTTAAATAAACGGTGGCAGATGAAGCTGACCAAATTTTTCAGGTGTTCTGATTTGGTCACAAGGGTGCAAAGACTTATACAAATCTTAAGTCCCTTCTGTAAAAAAAATTAATAAAACTTCAAGGCCAGTAAATATTTTTTCAGGTTGCCGAATCAGTTTCTAAGTACCATGAGAGAAACAAACTCATAAGTAGTAATGCTATGTTTCAATCCCATCCTATAACTTTAAAAATTAGTGCAGATACATAATGCCAAAGGCCGAACTAAAAGTTGCCATCAATAACAGATCAAGGATTAACTCCATTAAAATACTTTGATAAATCTAGCTTCATTTCAGTTACTTGTAGAAAATGCTGAATCTGATTTTCAATGATAATTGAAACAAAATCTTTGTGATAGATTAATTCTCTGGTGTTAGCATTTGTGAGACTCTTAGGAGCTTAGTAAAATCTATAGTACTTGGGGTTTAACGAAAGAAGAATTAGTGAAGCTTCACATTCATAAAGTACAGTTTAGTTTAAGATTTCCATAGCAAAGGTAGATTACTCAAAAGAGAACTCATGAACTTTAATGGTTTTTTCTGACCAGGCCCTTTGGCAAACAAATAAGGCAGCTTTTGTTACTCTGGGACACTGGGTTAATTTAAACCACACCTGTTTAGAAGAGTGTGGAGAGAATTTCTGCAAGTTTCGACCCATATCTCCTCATTTAGTGTTAATGAGTGTGTTTCTATATTATATTTATGTCTCAGATTTTAGAATCCTCTAAAGAGGACCTAAGCACATTTGCCATTTTATGGGTCGCTTCCTGGAGAAAATGTCTCCTTTTACCTTCTCTCTGATATTCAATCATTTTTTTTTTTCCTTGCATAATGGAAAGAACATTGTTTCGAGTCCGGTTGATTTGGACTCAGATTTCAATATTCCCATTTTTTTTAGTTGTGTGAACTCTAAGATCCTGTTTCCCCATTTATAAAATGGACTAATAATAACTTATACAGGGTTGTAAACAGGTATATAAAAAATGCACACAGAGTATCTATTTCAGTATCAGACATTTAGTAATGGTAGCAACAATAGTAGTCATCAATATCCTTGCCATTATTATTATAATTACTCCTATCAGGACTTCTAAGATACCAATTTGATTTCAAGAACCTGCAGTGGTTAGGAAGTTAAATTATTCAAAATTATTCAGGAAGGCAGGGTGAATCACTAGTGAGTCAGTTGTATTTTATTCAATGATATGTATACTAGTGATGGTAAGATAGGCTTCTTTAAGCCATTTTACTATATAAAATGAATGTAAATTAAACAGAATCCTTTCCCAACTGCAGTCAGAAAACGTCTGTGAAACCTAATTTAGATGAGGTCTGTGAAACCGAAATCATTCATGGAGCACTACAGACATGAGTTTTTTATTTGTTAATATTGACATAGGTCTCCATAAGCAATTGATAGCTTTCAATAGTGCTTAAAAATAAAATCTCCATAAACTAATTTTTTGCCATTGGTGCTGTCATTGTTGCCATTGTTCTTTTAAATGTCATCTATCTCTCTTTTATCACACAAAATATTCAAATCACTTGAAACAGCTATCTACACACTTGCATCTTGTATAAATAGTACTATAACAGAGATGACTTAAGAGCCTATCTGATAAAACCACAAATCCCAAAATTCCAACCATATTCTAATTTCAGTGTTGGAATGAAGTCACATGAGGAATAAGAAAAACTTTCACAAAGTGATGAATACATTGCATTTTCTAACATTTTCTACCTTTCTTATTCCCTTGACTCTTTCTGAAGCATATCTAACAGCAAATATTTATATGAAGTTCTTTGTGTAAAATAAATTAATAAAAGTTCAAGGGCAGTAAATATTTGTTAAGGTTGCTAAATCAGTATCTAAATAATTTGCCCCATTCTTTCAAGATGTCAAATGTCGTGTTTCTTCATTTGAATGATTTGATCTAAGAGAAATGGGTTGGAAAAGCAGCATTAGGCGTGTCAGGTTTTATAACAAACCATGTGGGTGGAAGGTTTTGTTGGGTTGGTTTTTTTTTTTTGGCTGATAGCAAACAAGTCTATCTGAAAACATACTAAGCTCCAGCAGGTGCCCAGAGCTAATTTGGTTTGGAACTATTTTTAAAAAGCACTAGCTAAGTTTTATAACAAGTCATACTAAATGGCTATATTGTCTTTCTGTTTTCCTGCAATCCAGGAGCCTGTTTTTAAGATGTGACTCTAAACATAAGGTCACAAATTGTCCCTATACTCAGCAGATCTAAAATACCCAGATTCTTAAACCTTCTCATAGATCCCTAGAAACAAAACACTTGGAGGTTTGCACTTAAGTTTCCACTCAACACATTCCTTCATGAGTTCTCTGCATGGCCTATCAGAAGCTTTCATTTAAATCTAGTGAGTTTTCATAAGCGGACCTTGAACAATTATCATAATGCTATAAGAAAGGGATTGGCAGTAGTTAGAAACTGCCGTGGGTGGGGGGGATTGGCAGTAGTGGGAAACTGTGAGGGGAATGGGCACACCTCATCAACAAGGCTACCTGCATAATCAACATTTGTAGACCTAACCCTGAATTGTATCCCACATCTTCAAAATTAAAAAATTGTAAAAAAAATTAATAAATCTAGCAAGTTTTAGCTCTGGCCAGCAAGAATGATGTGAAATGCTTCCCAACAGGCAGACGCAGCCAGATTTGTGGACTCAGCCGCCTGCTGATGGCATGTGTTTTGGCTTCAGGCTATCACGATGGATGTTTACTGCTCCTATGGAATCTCATGGCAGTCCTGTCAATTGACATTCTTTTCCTAATACTCCCGGATTAAACACCCACTTAGGTGTGGTGTCTGAAAAACCTTCAGCTTTGAATCTCTGATACATGCATTTAGCCTGGACTTTCCTTTCTCAAATACAGAAGTCCCATTTGGATTAAGATATAAAGATTGGATTTTTTTTGTTTGCTTTTTTGTTTTATCTCTGTATATCCAAGCTGAGAAGTCACTAACATACTGTCTAAAGTCAAAAGAGATATTTATTCTACTGTTGAGGCAGCAGGTATCATGTAGAGAACAAGAGTTTGAGAATCAGCTTGACCTCGATTTGAATTCCACTAAGGCCAGTTGGTAGTGTGCAATTTTGGACAAGTTACTTAACCTCTCTGAGTAAAGCAAGGATAATAATACCCACTTCTCAGGATTGTTATGAAGATTAAATGTGATCATATATGTAACATGAAGTCAAGTTCATGACAAACACTCAATGAACTCTAGTTTTTTTTTTTCCAATTGCCTTTCCTTAACAACAAACAACCCAAATCCACTTTGTGTTCATTGTACCATCGGACGCTCTTGAGTTGATAATACACTAAATATACCTTCTTATCTGATACTCATGGTAGCCCTGGAACATGAGAGTGGCAGCGATTATTAGCCTCCTTTTCGAGATCAGGAAACAGAGGTACAAATAGGTGAAGTGATTTTTCCAAAGCCTAATAGAAAATAAGCAGAGAGCCCAGACTAGAACCTGAGTCATTGAACCCTAATTGCAGGTCTTTTTCTCCAATTTTATCATTTGCCATTTAATTTTGTTCAACAACATTCTGAATTATTTAAGTGAAAACCTTCTCTAGATAGTCTCTGTTCTTGGCCAGCTTAGTAAATAAAATTATGAGAATCGTAAGACATCAGAGCCGTCTCCACTCTGGCCCAGTGTCTGTCCCCGACAGTGCAGCCAAGGATCACACTGTGGGAGGACATGGTTGCCTTCCATGCTGTTAACTTCAAAAGGCTGGAGTATTAGGGCCAGAGAGGGCCATGAAGGGGGAGTGGTGGCCTAAAGCCAAGGTCAAGAAGTGATGAGTTCAATTTTGACATTTTGAGGTTGAAGAAACAATAGGTCGGCTCTCTTGTTCTCGCGCCCACTCCGCCCTCATTCAAAGGGTTTTGCTCCGGAACTTGCATGCAGCCTTCTCAGCTGCCCTGGGGGTGGGGTACAGAGTAGATGTGTTATCAGGTTGGCAGTCGGGCTTGTACCCCAGGCTCTTGAAACTTACTCTCCATCTACGTGGTATCAAAAAAGCTGCTTTGTGTCAGTGTAAACTTACAAAAAAAAAATCATACTTGGAGTTTTCTTGCTTCATTTGACCTTCATAATCACATTGTGCTATAGACAAAACTGGGATTGTTTTTATAAGGAGTCTGAGGCTCAGACATGTCAGCTGGTAGGAGGTGGCATCAGAAGGGGGGACCCAGGCCATCTAATTCCTCACTCCAAACTCTTTGTCCCACCTCATGGCCTCCTATGGTAGCCATGGGAACACAGTCATTCTCCTCAGGGTCTCCCGCTATGAAGCATAAAGGGGATTCTGTAAACATTTGCTGAATGGATGGCTCAACAGAGGGATAATGAGGAGCTGTGTGTTCCACTTTTCTACTCATTCTGCCTCTCTTGTATTATAAATGAAACTCCCAGGAAATTCAGCTGAAATAATCAACTCATTTTTGTCCCATCGTGCCAGTTTGTCGTGTTGCCACAAGCCAAAGCAGTAACTGATCCAGGTCAAATCAATCAGAACACTCCTGTGAGAGATCCTAGATCAGAGAAGGTCTCATGAAGTAGTCTGAAAGAACAAAGAAAGAGCCACAAAATTAATGTGCCTCTTCTTTGCTTGGTAGGCACTTCCAGTTCTCAGTATCTCTGCTGCTGATCTATGAGAATTTACAAATGTGATTTTAGAGCATGAGTGCAATGAAATTGTTTGCTCAGCTCAGAAGTCAAGCTCATCATGCCTGAAAAGTTGGAACACGAAGCATTAAAGAAAGCAAAATTGTGGGATGCCTGAGAAAGCAATAGAAAGAGAAAAGTGGAGAGACAGAAAATAGACTACAGGAATACTCCAATGATGACAAAGAGTGACGTGGCATGTTTTAGTTAATGCGTCTGTTTAAACTCGGTCAGCAAAAAACCCTCAGCTCAAATACAATTCTCCTTCCTCAAGAGTCCTTTGACTAGTTCACGTTTATTATTGCTTGAAACAGATAAGTCAGTAGGCCAGTTTCTCCTTTGTCAAAACATTTTTGATTACTTAGAAGATTAGCAACAGGCTGGCTCTCCACAGTTGGACTGATGGTCATTCGAGCACTTGCTTATAATGCTTCTTATTCCAGTGTGGCAAGATAGCCTTACAAAACCAGACTTTCCTGTTACCTGATAGCATTTCTGTTCCAGATTTTAATCTAAACTCAGGAACACCAAGGAGCAAAACCTTTGACAGTGAAGTTAAAGACATCTATGAAGTGTGAGGGAGAGATATATATATGGAAGGTTTAGAGCCTAGAAAAAATGTCTCTTGTCTTCCTTATGTTTTCCTGTTTGTTTTTTTTAAATATATTTGGGGGGTAGAAGTGCAGATTTCTTACACAAATATATTGTGTAGCCTCATTTTCCTAGTTGTAACTGAAGAAGATATTAACCTTTGTATCCATCCCCATGAAGGGGTAAGTATAGTGCATCAGATCATTTGAAAGTGTTCCCCCCTCGGGCTGGATTAAAAAAACATGGTGCATATACACAATGGAATATTATGCAGCCATAAAGAAGGACAAAATTATGAACTTCACAGCAACTTGGATAGACTTAGAGTCTATAATACTGAGTGACCTATCACAGAAGCAAATAATTGAGTACCACATGTTCTCGCTCATAAGCAGACCTTGAACAATTATCGTAATACTGTAAGAAAGGGATTGGCAGTAGTGGGAAACTTCCAGGGGAGCAGGGGTGGGATTGGCAGTAGTGAGAAACTGCCAGAGGAGGGGGGAGGCACATTTCATCTACAAGGGTACCTACATAATGAAAAATTTGTATACCTAACCCTGAATTGTACCCCACAACTTTAAAATTAAAAATTAAAAAAAGAGGAATGCCCTAGATAGAATGCAAAAAAAGAATGTGTTCTCCCTCAAATCAACACATTTCAATGGAAAAAGAAAAGTTCCCTGCACTCAAGATCTGTAAGATGCAATCAAGAGGTCTAAAGCAATCAGGTAAGGGACTAGAAAATGATTCAGGAGCTCCAGAAGAAACCTAATACTATATGTGCTTTTTGCTTCTTTTTGGCAAGCAGAAGGGGCAGGAATGGGCAAAAATCCGTGGTTACAAGAAGGCTTAGCACAGTGCTTCTCAACCCATGTTACCACCTCTAGGAGACATTTTGGACATTTGTGGAGGTTATTTTATTGTCTAGATGATTAGAGGATACTAAGGACATTTAGTGAGTTCAGACCAGAGGTTTCAGATGTTCTGAAATGAGCAGACTGGTGCCACACTGCAAAGAATTCCATATCTTATGCAATGTCAAATTGTAGTTTGTCCTGTCCAGCCCTTAGGTCAAATGTCCTGCCCAGTATCCATGTAGATTTTAAAACCCTATATAGTAAATCTTAGGCATATGTCTTAGATTTAAACTCAAATAATTTTTGCACTACTTTTATACCAAATTTGAGGGGATTGTCAATATGGGGTAAATTAAAAGAACATTTTGCACACTTTTTGCACACGGTCAAAGTCTCACTATTGCCGAGGCCGGAGTGGTACAGTGGCACAATCCTAGCTCACTGCAGCCTTGACTTCCTGGGCTCAGGCGATCCCTCTGCCTCAGACTCCAAAGTAGCTGGGATTACAGGCACAAGCCACCACGCCTGGCGTTTTTGTTTTGTTTTGCTTTGTTTTTGTAGAGACAAGGTCTCACTATGTTGCTTAGGCTGATCTCAAACCTCCTAGGCTCAAGCAATCTTCTCACCTCAGCCTCCCAAAGTGCTGGGATTACAGGTGTAAGCCACCATACCGGCCTCATTTTGCACACTGTTTTAAACTTGGGTTCACTCATTTAAAAAATCACATTACCAACATAATGCTACCAATTGACTTTGAGCCATCAGCAGACCCGCTCTGTATGTATAGTTGTGCCATCACCATGATTTCTCACACAGGCACACACATCTGACTGCCAATGTGTAGAAGTGCCAAAGCATTTACATGTAGAAGTGCCAAAGCATTTACATACTATGCATTTCTCCTTTCGATTACAGTTGAAGTCGCGTGTAGATAGATTATATCACCTATAAAATACATGCATTCCAGAATTGTAAAGGAGTGTTTCAAATTATTTTGTATAAAAATAAATTCACCATTCCTTCTACATGTATTACTTGACATGATGGAGTTAGAGATTATTAGTGGATACTAACACATGCATGGAAATTTGATGACAAACAGAATATTTACATAATTGTATTGTATCTCCTCGAAAATTGTTTAATAATTACAAAGAGAAAAATAGAAACTACAGTGAAGAAGTCTGGCAAAAACTACCTTAATCAAGTGATCAACATTTAGAAGAATATTACACATAATGTAGATGTACATATGTGTGTGGGGAGGGAGAGAGAGACAGAGACAGAGAGAAAGCAAAATAAAAATGGAATTAGCCAGGCGCAGTGGCTCAAGCCTATAATCCTAGCATTTTGGGAGGCCAACGCGAGAGGATTGCCTGAGCTCAGGGGTTCAAGACCAGCCTAGGCAACTTGGTGAGACCTCGTCTCTATAATAAATGAAAAATAAAAAAAAAAATAAGCCGGGTGTGGTAGCATGGGCCTGTAGTTCCAGCTACTTGGAAGGCAAAGGTGGAAGGATCGTCTGAGTTCAGCAGGTCGAGGCTGCGGTGGCTGTGAGCATGCCACTGCACTTCAGCCTGGGCAACAGAGTGAGACTCCAACTCAAAAAGAAAAAAATGGAATTAAATGCTGAAAAATTGATGTAACAGTTTTTATTTATTGGTTTATTTTGGAGTGAAGATCTCACTCTGTCTCCCAAGCTGGAGTGCAGTGGCACAATCATAGCTCACCGCATCCTTGACCTCCTAGGCTCACATGATCCTTCTGCCTCAGTCCGAGTAGCTGGGACAACAGGCACACACCACCACGCTTGGCTAATTTTTTTGTAGATTATTTATAATACCTAACACAATGTAAATACTAGGCAAATAGTTGTTATAATATATTGTTTAGAAAACACTGACAAGAAAAAAGTCTGTATGTATTCAGTACAGATGCAGAATTTTTCTGAATATTTTCGATCTGTGATGGATTCAATCCACAGATGTGGAAACTCCAGAGGGCTAACTGTGTCTACTTTTGTTCTGGTTTGAAAAACTTTTCATATTATAAGAAACAGGTTGGCAGGGGAGGGGAGGGGGTACACCTCATCAACAAGGGTACCTGCATAATGAACATTTGTATACCTAACCCTGAATTGTACCCCACATCTTTAAAATAAAAAATTAAATTTAAAAAAAAAGAAAAATTTTTCTTTTATAAATCCGGGGAGAAATTTGAACATGAGAGAATCTGACAGAATTTTTATACTTAACAAACAAACAAAAAAATTAAATACCTCACTCTAACCCTATTCCAACCCAACATTAAGCATTCTCTAATTCTAACTTCCCACATGGTAGTCCATAGCATTTTCTCCCTAAGAAGCTAGGCAATAGAGCATGCTTTGTCCCCATCACCCTATTCTTCCAAGCAAAAATGTTAAGGAAATGATTAACCCATCAAAGACATTGTTAGAAAGATAAGCAGACTTCAGAAATTTCAAAAATTTTCACGAGGAGCCCTGAACCTGCCCACATTCTAAAAAGACGGGCATGAGGTGGGGTGTCCCCTTTCCAAGAACAAAGACCCACCGCACAGCCCACGGCTTCCTATCTCCCAGTTAGGAGTTAGGATCCTCGGGCAGCCGAGCACGCAGGAAAGGGTTTTCTCCTTCGCCAGCAGTTGTCTTTTTCCTGGCACACAAGCCAGGTGCCAGAAACTTTACCCAGACTGGCAGGGACAGAGATTAAAAGAAGCAGGAGAGGGAGGGGCACCAATGAAGAAAATAGAATGGGTAGAAAAGTTACAAAATAGTGTCCCAAAGGCTCCAATCTGAAGTAATTTCAGGAAGGCTGTGTATTTTTCAAAGCTTTTGAAGTCTCTGGAAGTTCAGAAAAAGAATAAGCCACAGAGTGGGTATATTCCCTTGGCATGATAGGTCTCTTGCCCAAGTGTAGAAAAACAGAAAAGAGATCTCGCACTCAAGAGTCTCAGTTGTGCAGGCATCATTGATTGTTGGGTTTAACTCCTTTTACTGAGCAGAAGTCATTCTCTCGAGCCACCACCAAATCCCAGAGATGCCTTCCAGCATGCTCCCCAGCACCTAAGTCATTCAGTGGTTTCCTGACACCTGGTTCTTTTACTTGTTTGTCACACATTCATCTCCCCTTCACCTGAGCAAAGAATGTACCTTTCCCAAGAGTACTAATTAACCCTTATTTTATCTTGCAGCTATCAGGAAAACACAAAGTCATTCGGGGTCATCTCTTCAAGGTTGAGAGGCCTGTGCCACCCACCTGCTCCTGCTCATCAAAATGAAATCTGCCAACTGCTGAGTTGCTCGAAAATGTCCTGTTAAGTCATTTAAAGATATAGCTCTTCATATAGCTAGCAAATCACAACCTTAACTTGAGACAAACTCCTTGTCACAGTCACAGAACCTCTCCACAGTGTTTTTTCTTTACTAGAGAATAATATAAACTCCCATCTGAAAATATTATGACCATCCAGTTTGTATTTCTTATTTCCTTAACAAATAGAGCATTCTTTCAGGCAACAAACCATGGGATCTTGATCACAGTAAAGGATATTTAAAGTGAACCAATCACTCATATCTATGGTGTCTTATAAATCCTCTCCTTTCTCAGCAAGCGGCTGGGATGACCAGAATTAGCATTTTAACAGTTTTAGGTCCAGGAATGAAGCTGTCAATCTCTACATTATATCACGGACACAATTGTTCCATTTTACTCTTCCATCAAGAGCTGCTGATTTGCCATTGTCTTCCCTGGGTATCTCCACCCTAATCCCTTTGTCTTAAAAATCCATGCTCCTATCTGTCAAATAATCTAGTCATAATATTACCCTACAACCTAAGCCCCAAATAAATGCCATTGTAACTTCTGCCCTTATCAGACTGTGGTGGCTAATATTTCTCATCACATTCTTTAAAATGAACTCCAAAGAATCATCTTAGGGAATGAGTTCCATATAATTTTTAGCATTCTTACTGTGTTTCTGAGAAGTCTATCTATTCCAACAGGTGAGCTCAGTTTGGTTAGTTTCTACAAAGGCAGAAACTTTGCCAGTTTCTTGCTTGCTGGGGTATCTCAGGAGGGATACAAGTTCCCATCATGAGGACCCTTGACTTAAACTAGATAGATGACTCCCAATTTATTTTGGCCTCCATTTTCTCATGTGAAATTGGGTAGCTCATTACATGATCCCTGAACTCCCTTATGGGTCTAATTCCTATAAGTTCTGTGACTACAGCTGTGACTTTGCAAAGCACCCTAGAAATCAGTCAACCCAACTTGTAAGCTTAGAGGCTTTGAAGTTTTCAGAGCCCTTCTTCATAGCCTATCTCATAAGTTTCATAATACACCCATAGGGTAGGCAGCCCTGGCCATTTTATCCTCAGTTGCTAATACTGACACTGAGCTGGTGAGTGGCTTGTCCAAGGTATCACAGCCAGTAATAAACAAGATCTAGACTCAAACCCCAATCCAGAGTTTTTAATTCCATCTTGTGCCCTTTCTACTACATAATAATTCCTCATAAAGTTTCAATAAACCATTACTAAATCAATTGTAGGCAAAATTCTCGCTCCCTACTACATACTTCCATGTAAATTAATCCAGAAGTATCATAGACGTTTTTGTCCTGGGCATAAATTAATATTATTTCTCTTAGGAATATTGACAGTCCAGCACTGACTATTCATCCATTTAAGACATTTTGAAAACCACAAATGTTACAATATCTAAGGCTCTGTGAAGAGTACTTTCTTAGCTCAGAGATTCTCCCCTGCAGGAGTTACAGCCTTGGTAAAATGATAGGATGCATCCAAATAAGCTTTACTACAAGGTGGAAAGTCTTCAAAAGGAAGAAGTTCCCCTGGGAAGATCAAAGAAGGCCAATTGTCTTCTTGGCACTGCCCTAACAAATTACCGCAAATTTGGTGGCTTAAAACGGCAGGAATTTATTCTCTTACAATTCTAGGGGCCAAAGGCCCAAAATTGGTGTCAGCAGAGCCAGGTTCCTTCCAAAGGGCTTAGAAAATAATCCTTCCTCGCCTGTTCCATCTCCTGGCCCTCCTTGGCTTATGGCAACATCATGCTAATCTCTGCCTCTGTCTTCACATGGCCATCTTTTCTGCATCTCTGGGTCTTCTCTTCTTATGAAGACACTAGTTATTGGTCCTTAGACCCTATTTAGGAATTTGGGGGAGACACCATGCAGCCCACTACAGAAGGTTTGAAAAGAGATAGGAAAAGCCGGGCTCGATGCCTCAGCCTGTAACCCCGCACCTTGGGAGGCTGAGGTGAGTGAATTGCCTGAGCCCGCGGGTTGGAGACCTGCCTGGGCAACTTGGTGAGACCTCATCTCTACAATAAATCAAAAATTAGCTGGGTGTGGTAGCACGCGCCTGTAGTTCCAGCTACTTGGAAGGATTGCCGGAGCCCAGCGGGTCGAGGCTGTGGTGGCCGGGAATGGCCACTACACTCCAGTCTGGGCAACAGAATGAGACTCCAACTCAAAAAAAAAAAAGAGACAGGAAAGCAAACTAAGAGGACCCAGGAGCAAAATGCAGAAGCAGGCAAGTCCTGGGCAAACAGGAGGAGACAAGCACCTGAGAGAAGCAGTAAGAAAGAAAGTTGGAAAGACAACGTATTCATCTGCTTGGACTTCTATAACAAAATGCCACAGACTGGGTGACCTAAACAACAAACATTTATTTTCTCACAGTTCTAAAGGTTGGAGTACATGATCGAGGTACCATTAAGGTTGGTTTCTGGTGAGGCCTCTCTTCTTAGCTTGTCTTTGTGTCTTCACATGACCTCTTCTCTGTGTGCATAGGGAGAGAGCAAGCTCTGGTGTCTCTTTCTCTTCTTATAAAGACACCAGTCCTATCAGATTAGGGCCTATCCTTATGACCTCATTTCACCTTAATTGCCTCCCTAAAGACTCTGTCTACAAATATAGTTACATAAAGGGGTGGGACTTCAACATATAAAATTGAGGATGGGGCGGGAGGCAGAGAGACACAATTCAGTCCATAACAGATGATTTGGAGCCAAATAAAGATGAGTCAAGAATACTAAGCCAAGGAATTCTCTATTCTGCCAGTGAAAGAAGCATGTTGGAAATCTTGATGGAGATTATGAAAATGTTTTCAAGAGAATCACTATCCCTGTTATTTTCTTGATCTATAAAATAAAGACTTTTCCAGAAGCCCTTTCAGGCAATTAGACAATGGTTACTTGTTACATTTCAGAAACTAATTATCTGAAGGGATTAAGATGACTGGCATGAGGCATCTAGAGTGAGTTTCTCCTATGGAGTAAACCAAGATAGAGTTTTTTCAGCACCCAGAGAGAAACAAGACCAGCAGAATTTCCCCATGACTCTTCAAAGAAGCAACAATAATTACAGAGTGTGAAGAAGTGAAAAATCCATTAACCTGGGCTGGAACCAGTCAAACTCTTGCCTGCTCTACCCACAGTCCACTGGCAACCTCTAGATGCAGTAAGAAAGGTGACTGAGGGGAATTCAGGAGTTCTGTGCTCCTGCCACAGACTCGGAGAGCCCCTGAGCCTCCAGTCCCTCATGGGAAACTGCCCTACCTACAGCCTTGCCCTGCCACAGCCCACATGGAGTGGTGCAGGAAAAAAGAAAGACTTGAGCAGCACCAGCCGCCATTTCCTAAGAACTCAACCCTTGTGGGTGGTGATGCTGCTTTCTAGCCAGGCTGGGAGGAAAGGTCCCAAGGGCAAACTCCTTGGCTGCACATAGTTCCTGGCTGCAACAGGTTGCCTTGAGAAGACCTGAGGCTGGCTAAACTTTGATATTCACAAGGCAAACTGCCTGAGGCCAAGGGAAGGAGCTGGGTGGGACTCAATTCAATTGCAACCTCACTCCCCCTATAAACGCTTATGTACCTGCCCTGTACAACAGGTTACTCCAGTGGCCTGGGACTCCCTCCTAAACCTCACTGGAAGAACCAAGAGTGCACTCTTGTGAGGTGCTCAGGCTCCTTTCCCCCACCCTCCACACTCCCCTCAAAAGCTCAAAACAAACAGAGCATTTGGATAATCCCCAGAGTCTTGCCCTCTATCTAGATTAGCTGGGCACTTCCTTGGAGCAACACTCCTCAAGGAGAAACCCCACAGAGACCATCGCAGCTGGCTTTCACCCACAAGCACCACCCTCCTGGCCAGAGGTCAACATTACAGCCCACCACATTGGACATAATACCTAAGCTTTGGGGAAGCCTGATCTCAAACCCCAGCTAACACCATTTTCCAAGCTACTCTGGTAACATGAACCAGTACCCAGCATAGGACTACCACAGCTGAAAAGAGAAATTCACAACACCAACACCATATGCCAAAAAAAATGTATGCACATTTTAAGAGATATTATCTATGTATTACTTTTTGAAGTTAAATTGAATTACAGTAACAATGTGTAGTATGTGCTTGCTCAGTCATGCTTCTGCCATTTTCTTTGGCTGTCCTGCCTGTCACATGGTGATACTAGCATTTATTTGATGAATGCCATCATTTGAGCAAATATTATACTTAAAATGTGTATACATTTTTTGGCTCCCACTGTATATAACCAAGGGAACCCCACAGTGCCTACATAAGCTCCCTGCCAACCTCAAATAAGAAAAAGTAGTCTACCCAAATGAAAAGGAATGAGAAAAATAATTCTGACAATATGAAAAAACAGAGTTCTCCAACACGCCCAAGAGACCACATCAACACTTCCGCAAGAAATCTTAACAAAAATGAAATGTTTAAAATTCCAGACATAGAATTCAAAATGTTAATTATAAAGTTGGTCGGTGAATCTCAGGAGAAAATTGAAAACCGACATAAAGAAATTTTAAAAACAATTCAGGACATGAATGAAAAATTATCCAAAGAGATAAGCACCTTAAAATTAATTAATTAATTAAAAATTCTGAAAATGAAAGAATCTTTTAGGTTATACCTCACATCTTTAAAATTAAAATAATAATAATAAAAGGAAAGAATCATTTAGGGAAGTACAAAATTCAGTGGAAAATTTTAACAGTAAACTAGAGCAAGTAGAAAAAAGATCTCAGAACTTAAAGACAATGCTTTTGAATTAATACTATCAGACAAGAATAAAGAAAAGGTCAAGAGAATGAAACAAAGTCTCCAAGAAATGTGGGATTATGCAAAATGTTCATACCTACTAGTCATAGGTGATCCTGAGGAAAAAGCCAAAGAAACAGGTTTGGGAAACCTATTTGAGGAAATAACAGAGGAAAACTTCCCTGGCCTTGCCAAAGAGTTAAGCATTCAGATACAAGAAGCCCAAGAACCACAAGACTCATTGCAAGAAGGTCATCCTCAAGGCATATAATCATTTGGTTATGCAAAGTTCATGTGAAGGAAACAATTTTAAGAGCGTAAGACAAAAATATCAACTTATGAAGGCAACCTATCAGACTAACAGCAGACCTCTCAGAATAAACCCTACCAGTCAGAAGGGACTGGTACCCCATCTTCAATCTCTTCAAGCAGAATAACAGCCAGCCAAGGATTTTGTATCCCACAAAACTAAATTTCATAAATGAAGGAGAAAGGAAGTCTTTCCCAGACAAACTAATGCTGAGTAAATTTGTCACCATTAGACCAGCTTTATAAGAAATACTTAAAGAAGTTTTAAATATGAAACAAAAGGTTGAAATACACCAGTAGAAAAATGCTGGAAACCGTAAAGCTCACAGGCCATATAGAACACCAACACAATAGAGAAAATAAGTAAATAAAGCAACCAGATAACAATCAGTATAATGAATTGGATAGTATCTTTCATATAATAAACTCCAAACGTAAATGGTCTCACTACCCCATTAAAAAGATACAGACTGGCAGAATGGATAAATAAATAAATAAAACACAACCCAAATATCTGCTGCCTTCAAAAGACCCACTTAATTCACAATGACTCCTATAGACTCAAGGTCAAGGAGTGGGGAAAAGCATCCCACGCACATGGAAACCAAAAATGAGCAGAAGTTGCCATTTTCATATAAAATAAAACATACGTTAAATTTGTTTTTGTTTTTGTTTTTTGTTTTGTTTTGTTTTGTTTTGTTTTTGAGTTGGAGTCTCACTTGGTCACCCAGACTGGAGTGTAGTAGCCACTCCCGGCCACCGCAGCCTCGCCTGCTGGGCTCCAGCAATCCTTCCACCTCAGCCTTCTGAGGAGCCGGAATTACAGGCATGTGCTACCACGCCTGGCTGATTTTTTTTTTTTTTTTTGATTTATTGTAGAGATGAGGTCTCGCTGCCCAGGCAGGTCTCGAACCCGCGGGCTCAGGCAATCCACTCACCTCAGCCTCCCAAAGGCATGGGATTACAGGCTGAGCCACCAAGCCCGGCTAACAGACATTAAAATAACAACAGTAAAAAGAGACAAAGATGGTTATTATTTAATGATAAAGGGATCAATCCAATAAGAAGACACAACAATTTTAAATATATGTGCACCTAACACCATAGCCCCCAACTTTATAAAACAAATTCTACTAGACCTAAAAAAAAGAGAGAGTTAGACAGAAATACAATAATGGGGGAGACTTCAACACTCCACCGACAGCAATAGACAAATCATCAAGGCAGAAAGTCAACAAAGAAACCCTGGAGATAAACCAGACTCTAGAGCAAATGGAATTGATAGACATCACAGAACATTCCATCTCAAAATTACAGAATATACATTTTTCTCATCAGCACACAAAACATTCTCCAAGATAAACCATGTGATAGGCCACAAATCAAGTCTCAATGAATTCAAAAAAATCAAAATCATATCAAGCACTTTCTCAGACCACAGTGGAATAAAACTAGAAATTAACTCCAAAAAGAACTTGCAAAACCAAACAAAAATATGGAAATTAAACAATCTGCTCCTGAATGATCCTTGGATCAACAATAAAATCAAAATGGAAATTTTTTAAATTCCTTGAATTGAATAACAACAATGAAACAACTTATCAAAACCTTTAGGACACAGCCAAAACTGTGCTCAGATAAAAATTCATAGTGCTTAGGGCCTACATTGATAAGACATATCAACAATCTAACATCACACCTCAAGACAATAGAAAAACATGAGCAAACCAAACTCAAAGCTACAGAAGAAAAGACATAATGAAAATCAAACAGAACTAAATAAAATTGAAATAAAAAAATACAAAGGATCAATGAAACATAGTGTTGGTTCTTTAAAAAGATATACAAAATTGATAGGCTCCTAGCTAGATTAACTAAGAAACAAAGAAAGAAGATTCAAATTATCTCAATCAGACCTGAAAATGAAACAATTACAACTGATATGATGGAACGTCAAAAGATCATCTAAGACTAGTATGAACACCTCTATGAAAACAAACCAGACAATCTAGAGAAAATGAATAAATTCTTGGAAACACATAATCTCCCAACCTTGAACTAGGAAGAAATAGAAACCCTGAACAGACTAATAATGAGTCAAGTGATTGAAACAGTGATTAGAAGTCTCCCAACAAAAAATAGTCCAGAACCTGATGGACTCACAGCTTAATTGTACCAGACCTTTAAAGAAGAACTGGTACCAAATTTACTGAAGCTATTTCAAAAGATTGAAGAGAAAAGAATACTCTCTAATTCATTCTATGAGGTCAGTATCATGCTAATACCAAAGCCAGGAAAAGACACAAAGAAAAAAGGAAATTACAGACCAATATCTCTTATGAACACAGATGCAAAAATCCTTAACAAAATATTAGCAAACCAAATTCAAAGCACATAAAAAAAAAAAAAAAAAATGATATGCCATGACTAAGTGGGTTTTAGCCCAGGGATGCAAGAGTGGTTCAACATACACACTGAGTGACCTCTCACAAAAACAAAAATCCGAATATCACATGTTCTCACTCATATAATGGACCTTGAACATCCAATGCAATACTATGAGAAAATGACGGATGGTACAGGGAAACTATGGGGGGGAGGGGGATGGGATTAACAGTAGCAAATATCTGTTGGGGGATGGGAAAACACTTTTTATCTACATGGTGCCTGAATGAAACGTCATTGTACACCTAACCCTTAACTGTACCCCACAAAACCATAATAAAAAATACTGATTAATGAAAAAAAAAAAAAAGAAAAAAGAAAAAACAAAACATACACAAGTCAATACATGTGTTACACTATATAACCAAAATTAAAACCGAAAATTATATGATCATTTTAATAGACACAGGAAAAGCATTTGATAAAATCCGGCATCCTGTCACGATAAAAACCTTCAGCAAAATAGGCATAAAGGGAACATTCCTCAAAATAATTAAAGCTGTATATGACAAACCCACAGCTAATGTCATCCTGAGTGGAGAAAAATCTAACACATTCCCCCTCATCTGGAAAAAGACAAGGCTGTCCACTTTTACCACTCCTACTCAACACAGTACTGAAAGTTCTAGCCAGAGCAATCAGGCAAGAAAAATAAATTAAGTGTATCCTAATTAGAAAAGAAAAAAATCAAACTATCTCTGTATGCTAACAATATGATCTTATACCTAGAAAATCCTAACGACTCCTTCAAAAGATTCCTGGAATGATAAATGAATTTGGAAAAGTTTCAGGATAAAAAATCAACAAAAGTAGCACTGCTATACACCAACAGTGATCAAGCTGAGAATCAAATCAAGAATTCAATTCCATTTATAATAGCAGCCAAAAAGTTAAAATACATAGGAACATATTTAACCAAGAAGGTGAAAGATCTCTTCAAGGAGAACTACAAAACTCTGATAAGGTCAGGTGCAGCAGTTCACACCTGTTATCCTAGTATTTTGGGAGGCAGAAAAAACAATTCTAAGATTCATATGAAACCAAAAAAAGAGCCAGAATAGCCAAAGCCATCCTAAGCAAAAAGAACAAAGCTGAAGGCCTCACATTACCTGACTTCAAACTATACTACAAGGCTGTAGTAACCAAAACAGCACAGAACTGGTACAAAAGCAGACACGTGGACCAAGGGAACTATGTTGAATAGGAGTGGTGAAACGGGACATCCTTGCCCTGTTTCAATTGAAGACGAATGTGTGCAACTTTTCTCCATTCTCCATTCAGGATGACTTTGACTGTGGGTTGTTCATATATCCCTTTAATTATTTTGAGGAATGTTCCCTCTATGGCTGTCCTGCTAAGGGTTTTTAACAGGAAGGAATGCTGGATGTTATTGCCTCTTTGCCGCAACATGAATGGAGCTGGAGGTCATCACCCTAAGTAAACTGACACAGAAACAGAAAACCAAACACCGAATGTTCTCACTCATACGTGGGAGCTAAATGGTCACAAAGGTGGAGATAATAGCCATTGGGACACCCATAAGGGAGGAAGAAGGAGGAGGAAGGGGGTTAGTGTTCAGAAACTACCTACGGGGCACAATGTTCACTATCTGGGAAATGGGCCACCTGAGACTACACAATATGTCCACACCATCACTACACAATATGTCCACACCATCAACATGCATGTGTACCCCCAAATAGAAAATAAAATAAAAATAATAAAATAATTATCTTAGAATTTTTAACTCAGTCTGATATATAACCCATGAAGCAATTATGTTACCAAAAGATAGATCATTTGTAAGGGTCATTGTTTTTTATTCTAAAAGGGTTAATTAAATAGAGCAGCATCCACCAAGAGCACCAGGATCCTGCTAGTTCTTAGACAGTATCATCAAGTAGACATTAAGACAGAAAAAGTTGTACCTGGGAGTTTAAAAAAAAAAAAAAAAGCCCAACAATTCTGGCATGGTTAGCTTGCGCCATAAGAAATATTTGTAAACATTTTTCCAAGGCCTTACTTTTATCCAGTTTCCAAAATAAATCCTGGTCTTCTTTTGCTCCCTGCTTGGTAAAATGTAAATGGAAAAAGCAACACTGAATCCCAAAGGACAGGAGCTAGATACTTCGGAAATTATTCATTTCCAACTCTCATGTCACAGATGAGGAAGCTGAAGCCCAGAGGTATGCAGTGGTTGGCCTGAGACCCCACAACTACTCATTGGAAAAACTTACCTGACACAAACGAGAAGTCTCAGAGGCCTTAATGGAGAATATTGAAGCTACACTAAAATTTAACCAATGTTATGTGGTACGTGATATGTCCCAGGTACTGTTTTAAGTCAGTTTTTCAGACACTGCTGTGCATAGGAAGCACCCAGGGATATTGTCAAAATGCAGGTTCCAGTCCATTCAGTGTGGGGCCAGGCAAGGGATTCTGAATTCCTAATAGGCTCCCAGGTATCACTAAAGATGCTGGTCACAAGACCACACTCTGAGTAGCAGGTGTTCAAGTACTTTATAAACATTAACTCTTTTATTTTCCAAAATAACCCTGCTACTGTTACTATCCCAGCTTTACAAAGGAGGAAGCTAAGGCACAGGAAAGTTAAGTAAATTCTCCAAGGTCACACAGCTGGGAAGGGCCAGAGTCAGGATTTGCATCCAGATGACCTAACCCTAACCCGTGTTCTCAACCTTACCGTCAGGTTCTTAAAAGCAACCCAGGATCATCTCCATGTTGTCACCTATGTGTTTTCAAGCCTGGGTTATTAACAATGTATTTTAGTTATGCTGTCATTAAAATAAAATCATGAATACTTTAAACATCAGGATATAATGATATGTCATGATATAACGTGAGGCAAAAATATCAGAATCCAAAATACATCAGGCCAGGCCCTCTGATCACCCAGCTCCATCAGTCAAGTAGGAACCAGTCAACTTACCTCTGCAATAGGGAGAAAGGTTTGCTCTTTATTGTCTTTTTCCTCTCTCCCAGAAACCATCCAAAGGGAAACTACACTCTCACTTTTACCCCACAACCAACACTTTAGGAGTAAGGTCTTCAAGAAACAAAGGCTTGTGAGAAGGAGTCACAGCACGTGGGAACAAGCCAGCCTACCACCCACAACATCTACAGCTTCCTTTCATTCATTCAACAAAGATCCACTGAGAACTTACTGTGTGTCACGTACCATAATAGGTGCTAGGATACAAAACAGACAAAAGTCCCTGCCCCATGAAGATGGCATTCTTGTGGGGAGAGGCTGACAATTTTTTAAAAGCATAAAAATAAGCATATTATATAGTATCTTATTGGACAATAAGTATAATACAAAAATAATACAGCAGGGCAGGAAGATCAGGAGGTCTGGGGGGAGGGATTGCAGTGGTACTTAGGGTTGTCAAGGTAACCTTAGCAAGAAGGTGACACTGGAGAAAGTGTTTGAAGTGAGGAAGTTCACTACATACATAGCTGGGGAAGAACATTCCAGGCAGACGGAACAGAACTACAGGTGCTAAAGCCCTAAAATGGAAATGCATCTGGAATGAAAGAAGCAGCAAAGAGGTCACTGTACCTGGAGTGCATGAGTGACAGGGAGAGGAAGTTGGGGGCAATAGTTAGGAGAAGAGATGGATTGTGCAAAGTCAGATCCACCTGGATAAGAGCTTTGGTCTTTACTCTGAGGGCAACAGGGAGTCACTGGAAGACCTGGAGCAGAGAAGTGACATGACCCAGCCAACCACATATGTAGAACCAGTTACAGAAAACAAGGACAGAAGTCTAGAACCCATTGAAAAAAGCAACTGAAATGATCCATGTAAGGGATATTGGTGAATCAGACCCAAGTGACGCTAGTGAGAAGTGTAATAAGATTTCAGATATTGGCATTTTTTTTAAAGGGTGAGATGAGGAATGTGAGTGAAAGAAGAGTCAGGGGTGCTTCCAAGGTGACTGGCCTGAGCACTTAGACACATAAAGTTGTCCTGAACTGCGATGCAAAAGAATGCAAGAACAGTCAACTTGGAGAAAAGATCTGGAGTTCTGTTTCAGGCCTGTGAAGGTAGAAATGTGGACGTGGAATAGATGGTCGGCCCCGTACATCAGGGGTAGGTGTGGGCTGGGGACACACATGCGGAAGTTGGCAGTGCCTACAGCCATGAGACCAGATGAGATTTCCAAGAGAAACAGAAGTGATCTAGGAGCTGAGCCCTGAATGTGTCAACGAAAAGAGAAGGAAGCAGCACGCATCTGGGAAGATGCAGCCCGCATTGAAAGAGCAGGAGAGACACCGGGAAAGTGTGGGCACTTGCAAGTTAAAAGAAGGAAGTACCTGCTGCAGAAGAGAATGAGTAACAGTGTCAGCTACCACTGGAGGGTGGGGTTAGATGAAGATTGAGAATGAATTTTGGATTTAGCAAGGCAGAGGCCATGGCGACCTTCATGAGCAGTTTTAGGGATTAAGGAGAGGAATTATTTCTCCCTACAAGAAGGATGGGAAAATCTCAACAATAAAAAGAGGAAAAAGGAGCACAGTGACTGGCATCAAACATTGAGGGAAGGAAAGAAGAAGCGACAAAGCCTTTGGCACTTAAGGGACAGATTTGTGTGCTCTGAGCTGAGATGTTTCTGTGCATGTATCAAAAGCCTTTATTTTCTCATGACTCAACAGATTATGCTGCTAACTTACTGACTCTTTGTTCTCTCTTCAACTCTGCCCTGAATAAAGCTTAATCTCTTAAGTAGAAGAAAAAAAATAAAAGGTCACCTACCAGCAATTAAGCCATCACTCATATGAAGCCTGGATTCAATTCATCACATGAAAGTAGTGCTTGCAACATTCTCCTCCAATTTGAGCTCCGTGACACCAACAATGGACTTTTGGTTTTGATATTGCTGCCACACCTTCGGAACAACGATATTGGGAAATCCACACTGTTCTCTCTCTGTGTTCAGCCCGCAGAGGCCAGACTTCTGCATTCAAGGCCAAGCCTGATCTTTCTATCGACTCGTAAAATCATCCCCTATCACCAGCATTCCTGCCAAGTTACCCATTTAGAGCCGTCTCTTTCTTTTTCACACAAAGCCATATGTGAATGCAAAAGAGATGATATACTTAAACCCATCAGAATAATTTCTTTTTTATCTCAAAAATTGAAGATCTGCCTTGGAAATTCCTGAACAGTACCTTCTAACTCATTAACAATTACCAATAGCTTCTTTCCCTAGTTAAACCCGAAGATAAAATATACTTCTAGGGAAGCACCTGATTTTCCTCTTTGTTCCAGTTTGATGGAAAGAAGTATCTTTAACGCCTATGGCTAAAAAATAGGACAATTTCAGTAAAATCTCATTGTTTAAGATCCTACTACTTTAAAAATAACAGTAATTCAACCTTGAGTGAAGCTTACCTTTGTAGCATGGTTGAAAAGAAGGCATTGCAAAGAAATTAATAACAATAATATCCAGGGAAGATATTTAAACCACATAGAACATGGAGTGTTTTAAATATTATCAACTTGCTACTGGAACACTATCTATGACAATATCAGTATAGAATAATAGGATGTATGTTGAGTACAATGGATATCTATTCATGGGTTCACTATGTCCTGTTTTTCTAAACTTATGAGGTTTTCCTGGAATTGCTGAACTACACATACACACTCACAATCTCACCTACAGTCATACAAATATATACAAACAACTTACCAACTCACATATTTTATTTGCCAACACCCACACCCGACCAGCAAGTAAGTTTCCCAGATTAAAAGCAAAAATAAAACAAAACAACAACAACAAAAATTGCTGGATCTTTCTTTTGATTCACAATAATAGCTCCCTCTATCCTTAACTCATAAATGGACTACTCCCAAAACTGCTTTTTCATAATTACATAATTATAATTTTAGCAGTATAAAACTGAAGGAAAAAATCATTTCTTGCTTGACTAAGAAGTAACCTATGAAAGATTTGCCTCTTCTCCACGCCTATAGATTTCATCATAGAGTAGAAATAATCAGAATCTGTGCTTAACAACAAGAAATACACCAAGACTCATTTATAAAACTCAAAATAAATAATTTGCTTTCTGGAAATATTATTTTTAGATGTTGAGTTGTATAAGCAACCTGCAGAAGATGAAATTTGAAGGCAGCTCCTCATAAGATGTAAGCATGAGAGGCATATATTAAGAATCTCACCAGCCCAGGACCAGCAGATGATGAAATCTGACAGATTGGCTGGCATTATCTCCCCCATTCTGGGTGCTTGTCTCATGCAATCTGCTCCCACGGGGCTGAGCCATTGCCTTGTTCTAAAAACATCAACCACACACACACCACCTCCGATCCTGGAAACTGAAGAACTCTACACTGCGGTAAACATTTGTTCTCTGAAGTTTTCTTCACCAAACTTTTAGGATTCATATTTACCACATCCTCAGAATGTACTAAATGCACAATATTCTGAAAATTTCCTCCATTGCTATCCACAGTAGTTCAAAAATATTTGTTCAACAAGCCCCCTGGTGAGCACCTGCTATGTGCCAGGCACTGCAGCAGCTATTAAAGAAGTAAAGCTGAGTCAGAGACCGGTCCCCTACTACAGGAGATCAGCACGTATGAGAAAACAGTGTCACAAATACCACACCAACAGCAGTAGGAGACAGAAGGCAGCATGATTCACTCTGCCTGGGATACTGAGGAATGCTACTGTGGAGGTTGTATCTGAGCTCAGCTCACTGAGAGAGAAGAGCAAGAAGAGCGTCCAGATGCAGCCAAGCCCTGAGACCTGTTCGGAAAATTGAAAGCCTAGAATGGCAAGGGAGAGATCAGGCTGGAAAGATGGAATGGGCAGGAAGGGATTTGAATGCCACGCTTTTATTTTATAACAAGAAGCCACAAATTACTTTTAACCAAGGAAGAACAATCAAATCAAATTATATGGTATAATTATGTAATCGTGGCAGTTTGGAGGATGAACTGAAGCAGGGCGAGTGAAACAGGACTTGGAGTGGAGCTGTAGCAGTGCAGAGAGAAGAGGCAGCAAGAGCCTTTCCCGAGATAAGATGAACAGGACTCGGGGACCTTTTTGGATGCTGTAGGTGAGGGAGAGGGAGCAGCATGGGATGAACCCAGTGATCCCGCTAACAATGACAGGTGAAACGGACTTTCGCGATCCAGTCATGGGAAGGCAGGAGGAGGAAGTTTGAGTAAAGAAGTGAGTTCATATCACAAAAACAAAGGACTGAAGACCCCATGTTCTCACTCATAAGCGGACCCTGATCACTGGCCACATGAGCACAGGAGTGGGCTGGACAGACACTGGTCATTGCTAGGAGAGGGAGGAGGGATGAGGGGCATGTGGCAGCACACTGGGTACCAGCTCTACCATCAGGGGAGAGAGGAAGCCCAAACATCATGTGCATGCAACATATTCATGTCGTAAATCCTCACTTGTACCCCACAACTCTAAAATAAAAATAAAAGAAGTGAGTTAAGCATTAGCTATTGGGTGGGTTGCCTAAGAAGAATAGAAGAGAGGGTTGGTGGAAGTCAAAGAACTCTAAGCCCAAGAGCTGTCAATGCCAAAGTTAAAGTCAGCCAGGTGATCACAGGAGACAGAATCAGGAGAGAAATGGCAGCCTGGGAATCAGTGGGTAAGATGGAGTGACCTGGATGTTGATATGTTATGGCAACTTGTATGGAGGAGCATAATTCAACTGGATAGAGGGTACCTCAGGGGCAGATGTTCTTGGATGGCTAACTTAAGAGCCATTCTCAATTTTTTTTCCCTAAGGTCAGATATTCATTTTCCTAGTGTCCCTTTTAGCCAGAGGGGACAATATGGTGATACGGAAACTCTGCTGAGAACCTGTGGGAAACTCATGCGTCTCTGATAAAAGGAACAGATATAGTTGATGCATCCCCCTTCTGTCTTTCTAGAATGAGAAAGTAATGCCTAAAAGTTATTTGAGCCAGCTTGTTACATGTGAGGTTGCAAAAAGCCAATATATCAATGATGATGAGGTAAAAAGATAGAAAGCCTCACTTTCCAGCCCTAGCGTATAGGAAGTCTTGAGGCAAGCCTCAAGTCCCAAGAAATGTGTTGTCATCAGAGGAAAATCAGGCTTCAAATGAGTCAAAAGGAAGGGGACTTTTTCTAAGGAAAGACTTGAGGATAGAAATTGTGCCCTGCTGTTTCCCCAGCACCCAGAACAATGTCTGGTATACAGTAGGCACACACCACGCATTTGCTGAATCAACAAATATTGCATGTTTGGCATCGTGGAGGAGCTCGAAGGAAGGCCAGCAGAGCAGGATGGAGTCTGTAAAAGTTAAGAGCTGAGCAGGATGGGGCCATGCTGGCTGGTCAGTTAAAGCAGTTTGTCCCTTGGACAGAGGTCTCTGATCAAAGCAAGGAGGAAAGGAAAGGCAAGCTAACTGTGTTCTCTAAAGGTCCCAGGGAGGAAAAGGCCAAAGTATCACTTGGAGACAAAACCTTCTGAAACCAATATATTGACCGCAGTCCTTTTTACAGGTACCCTGGCAGAGGCAGTCCTCAAAGCCTTCCATTTCAAGAGAGCAATACCATGAACACCATGAAGAACCATCTCATCCTCAGAAGCCCACAGCTGTAAAATCCAGACACTCAGGAGGACACAAGTCATCTTGCAAAGTGATGTTTACTCAGCCTAACTCAGAGGAAAGCCACCCCAGAATCTTTGATCTTCTGCTTCTTCAGGCCTGACTATGGTTGGGCTAAGAATGAATTCCAATATCAGGAAGTCAGATATTGGACAAGAAAGGACCAGGCCAGGCAGCTGCAGAGTTCCAGGCAATCTTGCACGAGGTGATGCTTCTCCAGGAAGCATTCGGGGTAGAGGAAGATGGTCCAGCAGCGGGAGAAATGATGCCTTATGTGGCCTTTTTACAAACAGTGGACAAAGTATCTATATTGGAGATATAGATACCAAAATCTCATAGAGAAATAAAGTAAAATTGTCACCAAGCATTGAAGGTGTCTGCAGCATGTGGGCACCACTGTTTCCAACACTGAGATGTATTATGTATCATTGAAATAATATCTAAATGTTCCACTTCAGGAAGAATAACGTTTTCAAGTGTTTGCTTCGTACATGTAATTCCAAGAGAGGGCTGGAGAAACTCATCTGATTTTTACTCCAGTGAAGACTGCATTTAACACTTTGATCTACATTAGGAAGCCTCCTCTCCCCGTGCCTTGGGGGTGGGGGGGATGAAGCCCTAACAAAGTACAGCGCCACCTATTGACCATAAGCGAAAATCACAGCCTGACGGCCCACTTGAGTATATTCAGGCTCTCGGGCTGTGTGGCGTGTGAGAGACACGATCTGTGCCCTATGAACTGATCTTTAACATTTTAACACCTGTAATAGAAGCAAAGTGGGGGCAAAGATTATGAAACACCCCCAAGGTATCCTGCCTCTATTTTTTTCGTGTTATCTCTTATAGCTCCATTACAAGAACTCTTACTGTTATGTTACATTCACTCACTGGTTCATTAAGTACATTTTTATTGAGCACCTGCTTAGGCCAGATCTTGTGTCTGTCACTAGGATTACAGTAGTCAACAAGACTAACCTGGGAGCTTTCCCCCTTGAAGCTTACCATTTTTCTAGACTCTAACCACTTGAATACCTTCGTGAAAACCACCTGGACTGTTGCAAGAGCCTCCTCACTGGTCACCCTGCTTTCAGTCTTGTGCTTATGCAATCTCTTTTCTATAGAGCCTAGGGGGAGCCCTATACAATCGAAGGCAGATCAAAAGCCTCCAAGGTACTAAACTCTCCAAAGTGTCCATCTTTTCCAGGGTGAAATGCGAAGTCCTTACTGCATAAGGTGTGGTCGCCCCTCTCCACCTTTATCCATCCTCTCAGCCCCCAATGACCCAAATCAACCAGCCTGTCCTCCCTGCTCTTTCTCAGACTCGAGAAACCTCAGGACCTCTGCACTTGGGATTTGCTCTGCCTGGATGCTGGTGCCTCAAATGCCTGCATGACTCATTCTCTCACTCCCTCTGGGTCTTTGCTCAAATAGCACTTTACCTGTGAGGCCCTTCTTGACCTTCTCTCCTAAAATCATGAGATTACCTCCCCCATAATGGCACTCATGTCCTTTCCTGTTTCATCTCTCTACATAACACTTGCCACCATCTAGCATCTTGTATACAGGCACTCACCTGCTTCTCTGTTATTATCTTCCCCAACTAAAGTGCAAGCTCCATGAAGGCAAGAACTTGGATTCGTTAACTCTGGAATCTCCAGAGTCTAAAATAGTGTGCCGTGTACTGTGGAATAAAACCTCACACACCTCCCCTGTGTATCTTTCTCAGTCTCTAGGACCCTGGTTCCTGAGGATATCAAAGGAGTCCAATATGGGAAGACTTCGCACCAATTCCCTGGTCTAGAACAAAGAAGAGCTTATCCTATTTAGGGTCACTTTGTGGATGTGCTCCTTGCTTAGAGGGTCCCTGTGCTTGGTTTAATGCTCTTAGTTACTGAATAAGTAACTGAATAAAGAAAGCTGCATTTTCTTTTCTTTTCTTTTTCTTTTTTCTTTTTTTTTGAGTTGGAGTCTCACTCTGTCACCCAGGCTGGAGGGCAGTGGCATACTCCTGGCCACCACCACAGCCTCGACCTCCTGGGCTCAGGTGATCCTCTGCCTCAAACTTCCAAGTAGTGGGAATTACAGGCACACACCACCATGCCCGGCTAATTTTTTGATTTATTGTAGAGATGAGGTCTCGCCAAGTTGCGAGACCAAGGTGTTCTGCCTCTATTCTTTTTGTGTTATCTCTTATAGCTTCATTACAAGAACTCTTACTGCTATGATATATTCACTCACTGGTTTATTAAATACATATTTATTGAGTCTCGAACCCACAGGCTCAGGCAATCCTCTTACCTCGGCCTCCCAAAGTGCTGGGATTATAGGCGTGAGCCACTGGACCCAGCCAAAAGCTGCATCTTTCATCTTGCCCTAGGCCCCCCAAATACGTAGCCAGTCCTGATTTGAGGATTTGGCATCAAAGATGTGTGAGTCAATAACCCACTGAGAACATCTACTGAAAGATAAACAGTTCTCACTGTGCATGACCCTCTTGGCAAGATTCATAACCACCAGCTATTCTGTCATTAATAATTCAAGGACAGGAGCTTGGCCCCTGAGGCATAAGGGATTTTTGCTCTCTTCAGACCAGTACTAGCCCTAACCCTCTAGTGAGTCATGGGATCATTCCTGGCAGTTCTTTCCTCTGCACTCTTCTCACCCATCTCTCCTTCTCACCAGGCCACAGGCTAGAATTCCCCACCAACAGGGTCAATGCCAATGCATGCCAAGAGAGAAGCAGTAATTTACATGGACAGAATTGCGAAATTAACTATTGTAACACTAAAATCTAAAATAGTCAGGAAGGTTTCCAGTGGGAAAGGGAGATGATCTGTGGTTTTAGCTTAGAGGTTAAGGGGAAGGTGGACAGGGATCTGAGCCCAGGAAAGAGGGGATGCTTAGGGGTAGGTGGCACAGAGTTGGGAGCAGAGCAGAAAGGTGGGGAAGGAACGTAAAACATCTCTGAAGACTTAGCAACTGCTTTGCCTCTGCTCAGGGCACCAACAAATGGCTCCTCGTGCTTTCCTGGTCATAGATAAGGAGGGGAAAAATAGGAGTAAGAGTCACGGATGCTCCGCTGCCCTCTGCTGGCCCCTGGAGGAAGTGTCCTATGTGTGCAATGTTGGCAAGGTGTCACGGGATTTTTCTACAATGATGGTTACACACAAAACATGCATGAGTCCTGGGAGCAGGGGAATAGTAAGATGTGGTTAAGCAGCACTTTCAAACCTATTTCTTTTAAAGCAGGGAAGTACTAGATAGTGTGGTACAACTGCTTTGGGAATTAAAAAGAGGAAAAAAGCCTCAGATAGATGGGAGGTTAGTGAATGAAGACAGACTTGAATTTGTCCTTGAAGGATAGGAGAGATTCAGATGAACAGGGGAAAAAAGAGAAATTAGAGGTGGGAGAAAAATCTTTCAGGGAAAGACCCATAAAGACAAGAACAGACACAAGAGAGAGATATTTGAACTCAACTAATACTTTGAATATATGTGTGTATTTTTAAGTGAGAAGACAGGATTTATTAACAGAAAAGCTCCCACAGTGGGAGGGGACCCAAAGGGTTGCTCTGAATATTAAATAATGTTTAACATCAAGGTGAGGACAAACTATACCTTTCTCTGGGGAAAAAATAAAGGCAATATCTAAAAAAAAAAGACCGGGCTCGGTGGCTCAGCCTGTAATCCCAGCACTTTGGGAGACCAAGGTGAGTGGATTGCCTGAGCCCGAGGGTTTGAGACCCACCTGGGCAACTTGATGAGACCTCATCGCTACAATAAATAAAAAATTAGCCGGGCTTGATAGCGCGCACCTGTAGTTCCAGCTACTTGGAAGGCTGAGGCAGAAGGATCGCTGGAGCCCAGCAGGTCGGGGCTCAGCACTCCAGTCTGGGTGACAGAGTGAGACTCCAACTCAAATAAATAAATAAAAATTTAAAATATAAAAAATTTTAAAAAGCAAAGGAAATTCTTGTGACAGGGAAGCATCTGGAAAGTTTGAGGATATGTTTCATTAGACTTGTTAGGAAGTTTCACTTTTTCAACACTCCTGTGAAACAGAAAGTAGGCAAGCCAGAAACAAAAATCCCCCAAGTGAAGTGGTGATGTGATTGAGGCCCTTTAAGGCAACAGTGAACCTTGGTCACCCATGAGTTTATAAAACTCTCCATGTCCAGATCACACCAAGACTGATGACCTCAAAATATCTGGGGTGGGACCTCAGGGATCCCAAAAGTGATTGGAGCATGATTGCTGATGGCTTTGTTTGTGGTGGCAAACCTAGGACTTCTTAGAAGAAGTTGGTGGTGATAAAGTCCCATTTCCTTTCTTAATGATCCTGGTTCTCAAACTTTGGAGAACATAAACACACTTGGGTACTTGTCAAAATATAGAACAGCAGGCCCCATCCTCCAAGACTGGAGGTCTGACTGTGGTTCGTCATCTGCATTTTAAACAGCTTCCAAACCAACACCAGGCGCTAATAGTGGTGATCCTAGGACCATATTTTGTACTGCCTTAAAAGCTCTCTCTCCAGCCACTGGTTAGCTCTACAGTATAAACCCCTAAGCTTTAGTTCCAGTTTTCCAGGATTGTAGGAGCTTTTGCCATCCAACTTTGAAAGGATATCTGTGAGGCTTTCAATTCTGATGATTATCTTTCACCCAGAGGCATTCAATATTTATACCAAGAAGAGAGAATTTGAAAAATGCCCTGTCTTAATCCTTGTGGGCTGTTAGAATGAAATCCCACAAACTAGTAACTTATCAATGACAGAAATGTATTTCTCACAGTTCTGGAGGCTGGGGAGTCCAAGACAAGGCACCGGCAGATTCAGTGTCTGGTGAGGACCCCCCCTCCTGGAGAAAAGCCCCTTCTTGCAGTCTTCACAGCAAGTGAAATAAAAGATTAAAGGGTAAGGTAGCTCCCCGGGTTCTTTTTTATAAAAGCATTACTCCCATTCAAGAAGGCTATGCCCTCATGACCTAATCATCTCCTAAAACCATCACATTTGTGATTAGGTTTCAGCATGTGAATTTGGGGGCAGAGAGTTGTGGGGAGATAAATATTCAAACCAAGCACAAGCAAACCGGTATCAGTGAGATCATGACTCTTCTTGGGCCTCAACCTAATACATAACTGAGACTATATCCGGTCATTTTTGTCATATTTTGATTTATAAATACAAAAGGCAGGAGCCCCTGACTTTCATAAATGGAAGAGAAGGTTATAACAGCTGAGGCTGTTAATTGGAACATTAACATTAACAGCCTGTGTTCCTGTGGTTAACTGGAACCAGCAGTGATAGATTTGGGGCAGTGAGACAGACCTTCACATAGGCTACAATGAGCAAAAGGATGTCTGAACTAATTCATTCATTCGACAAAGGCTTCCTGAGTCTACCTTGAGCCAGGTACCAGAATCCTGCAGTGAATAAAACTGGTCCGTGTACTCACTACATTCTAGTAGGAAAAGACAAAAGTGACTTTCAGATGATAGTAAGAACTGGAAAAGAAACTGAGGATTGAGAGAGTGATTGGGAGGTAGGGAGTGGCTACTGTAGGTAGGGTGGTCAGGGGAATATCTCTGAGAGGGTGACATTTAAGCTAAGACCTGAATATCAAGAAGGAGCTGGTCATGGAAGAATCCAAGAGGAATCTCTCGTACATGTGGGATCTAAAAAAGTTACAATTCTAGAAACAGAAGGTAGAATGGTACCAGGGGGTGGGGGAAATGAGAAGATGCTCGTCAAAGGGTACAAACTTTCAGTTATTAAGATGAATATGTTCTGGAGATCTCATGTACAGCTTGGTAACAATGCTGTATTGTATAATTGAAATTTGCTAAGAGAATAGACCTCAAATGTTCTGATCATTTTTTTAAAAATGATGCCTGGTGCAAGTGGCTCACTCCTGAAATCCCGGCTGTTTGGAAGCCTGAGGTGGGAAGATTGCTTGAGGCCAGGCGTTTGAGAGCAGCCTAGGCAACGTAGCAAGACTTCATCTCTACCAAAAAAAAAAACAAAATCAAAAAATTAGCCAGGTACACACCTGTAGTCCCAGCTACTTGTGAGGCAGAGGTAGAACGATCACCTGAGCCCAAGAGACCAAGGCTGCAGTGAGTCATGACCGTGCCACTGCACTCCAGCCTGAGCAACAGAGTGCGACTTCAACTCAAAAACAAAATGGTAACAGGGTAAAGGGACAGATACGTTATCTAACTTGATTGTGGTAATCATTTCACAATATATCCGAATATCAAATCATCACACTGCATTTTTTTTTTTTTTTTTTGGAGTCGGAGTCTCACTCTATTGCCCAGGCTGGAGTGCAATGGCCCACTCACAGCTATCGCAGCCTCAACCTGCTGGGCTCAGTCAATCCTTCTGCCTCAGCCTTCCAAGTGGCTGGGACTACAGGTGTGTGTCACCATACTGGGCTAATTTTTTGATTTATTGCAGAGATGAGGTCTCACAATGTTGCCCAGGCTGATCTTGAATCCCTGGGTTCAGGCAATCCTCTCACCTCCATCTCCCAATGTGCCTGGTCTGTACATCTTAAATATACATGATGTTATTTGTCAATTATACCTCAATAAACCTGGGGAAATTTGAATTTTAAAAAAAAAGATCAGGGGAAGAACAAGCAGATACAAATCCTGAAACAGAAGGGAGCTTGGTATGCTTGAGGAACAGGAAAAAGGCCAGTGTGACTGGAACAAGTGAACAAGAGGAAGGAGTTGGAAAAGCAGACAGGAGCTGGCTGGGGCAATGTCATCACCATCGCTAGAGTGACAGAGAACTGTTTCCAACAATGACACTCCCAGTGACAAATCTTTGGTTTTGTGGGTGATTGCCAGGCTCTACCTTACACACTGACATAATGAATAATTTAGGTCTGCCTACTAGATTTCAAGCTTAGGAAGCCATCTCCTCCCTCAAACCCTCTACTTGTTCAAGGTGCCTGAAATTCTATCAAGAAGGCAGAATAGGATGTGATTCTTATGTGATTCTAGAATATGGTGTCCAGCTTTGAAGCCAGAAAGCCCCAGGTTTTTAGTCTCACCTCTGTCATGTTTTAGCTGGAAAGTTACTGAAATAGCCTGAGGCTTGTTTTTCACATCTGTGAAGTGGGGACCACATAGACCACCTTACTCATGGGGTTGTCGTGAATGTTATGAGATAACATATGTAAGTAATTTACTACAGCATCTAGCACATAATAGTAAGTGCCAGAAGTTTGAGACCTGCCTGGGCAACATAGTGAGACACATCTCTTTAATTTTTTTTATTTTTTAATTTTTTAAAAGAAGTTAAACAGAAAATCTCTCTAGAGTAGTCACACTGTAACCTATTATTAATCATTTGCACTTTAGTGTGAATGAGTCTGCAATTCTTTCTCCAAAGCTCTACAAAGTTGTATTTAAGAGAAAGAGAGAAATTCTAGATTTCAGGAGAACCAGAGGAAAGAAGAGAAAGAAGAGCAACAGTCTCTGAAATCTTCAGTGTTTAAATTCTTTTTTTTTTGAGTTGGAGTCTCACTCCATCACCCAAGTGGGAGTGCAGTGGCACACTCATGGCCACCCCAGCGTCGACCCTCTGGGCTCTGGCGATCCTTCCACCTCAGCCTTCCAAGTAGCTGGAACTACAAATGTGCTACCATGACCAGCTAATTTTTGATTTATTGTAAAGACGAGGTCTTGCCAAGTTCCCCAGGCTGGTCTCAAACCCGTGGACTCAGGCAATCCACGTGCCTCGGCCTCTCAAAGTGCTGGGATTACAGGTTGAGCCACCGAGCCCAGTCTAAATTCTTTAAAAACTATTGTTAGTGGGAGTTGAGACAACAGCTTCTGAAATCTTCAGTGTTTAAATTCTTTAAAAGCTATTAATAATGGGAAATGGGTGCGGTGGCTCATGCCTGTAATCCCAGCACTTTGGGGGGTAGAGGCAAGAGGATTGCCTGAGTCCAGGGGTTTGAGACCAGCCCGGGCAATTTGGTGAGACCTCATCTCTACAATAAATCAAAAAATTATCCAGGCATGGTGGCACACGCCTGTAGCTCCAGTTACTTGGAAGACTGAGGTGGGAGGATTGCCCGGCAGGTCGAGGCTGCAGTGGCCGTGAGCATGCCACTGCATTCCAGCTTGGGCAATAGGGTGAGACACTTACTCAAAAAAACTATTAATAATGGGTAAGAATCCAGCACGTATCTGCCTTTCCTGTACAAACTGCATTTCAGGGTAACCAAATGTTGATGAAAAAAGTTTCTCTGCCAGAGAGGTATCATGGCTAAACCACAGGAAGCAATGATAGAATTGGAGTATTACCATTTAGCAACCTTTAGTGAGCAGTGGTTCATGGTAATAATCACCAAGCATTGTTCACATCACAAAAAAGAGAGAGAATTGAGCACTTTGTGTCTCATGATAACCGTATACACGCCACCACCCATGAGGTATTTCTGCCCTAAATTCAATTCTATATCTTTAGCTCTCTCTCAGTTTCATGGAAATACAAAGAACAGCGGAACTGGTTAAACATCACAAGAAAGCAAATGGCAAAATCCAGACTGTGGGGAACTCTATTGAAGAAATCACCCAGTTTCTTCAACAAATAAATTGCAAAGAAAAAAAAAGAGCATGGGGGAAAACTGTAGATTAAAAAAGATCTGAGAAATACCTCAACCAATTGTGACACAGGGACCTGCCAAAAAGTCCTGATTCAAACAATCTGACTATAAAAGTAAAAGCGCATGATAAAAATCATTGAAATTTAATAGTTTTAAGTAATTGCTGCTAAATGTTTAGGTGTGGTCATGGTATTATGATTACTTTTTAAAGAGGCCTTTTGAAAGGTTGGGGTGGAAGGATCTCTTGAATCCAGCAGGTTGAGGTTATGCTAGCCATGATCGTGTCACTGCACTCCAGCCTGAATGACAGAGTGAGACTCTAACTCAAAAAATTAAATTAAATTAAATCAAATTAAATTAAATTAAAATAAAGAGGTCTATGTTTTGGAGATATATGCTGGACTATTTACATATGTTTGCATTTGTCTAAATTTATAGATATTTATAAAATGTATTTGCATATGTAGATACATAAAATACATATAAAATAACTGGAACTTACTTCCAATTAATTCAGGAGGAGATGGAGACGATGGGACACAGGACACAATATCCCCAAAATATGACACCTTGGCATTTGAGAAAACAGCAGAAGCAGGACGGTCACTGTCACCTTCCGTCACCCTTGTCCCCTCAAGCAGCTCATGAGACCCTCATTTGAGAGGTGCAATCCCTTTATCTGGAAGAAATGAGCATCCTTATCCCTTTTTTTTCCTTTAGGTTGATTTTTAATTTTTTTTTTTTATTATAACAATGCGGGGTACAATTCATGGTTAGGTAAACAAACATTGATTATGCAGGTATCCTTGATGATGAGGTATGCCCCTCCCTCCCCTAGCAGTTTCCCTCAACTGCCAATCCCACCCTCCTCCCCTGAATATAATCCTTCTCTCTTAAGACACAGGGACGTAAAGAAGAATCTGATCAAATACGTCTTGCTATGTGTCCCCAGGTTTATTATCCTTGGAGCATATCCTTTTGTCCTCCAATCATATTTCTCCATGACTGTTCACTTGTCATCAAGTCTAATCATAAAAATATACAAGCTTGCATGTTTATTTGGGTCTTCCCTTTTTTATGCGGGTCTCGGATCAAATAGAACTTATATTAAATAAATGTGTATAATCTGCATTTTGTTATAGGAACCTCAGCTATGAACCTAGCACAGGTAAGAAAAAGAAATCTTTCCTCTCCTACAGGGTTGGTTTTTTCTTTTTGTTTTGTTTTTGTAATAGCACAATAATAAAAACCAAAATCAAAGCATAGAACTTTTAAAATAACTTCATAATTTTTCTAAAGTTTATGCTTCCTATACACACTGCACCGGTAACCAAGGGTTCCGGGAATTGAGGGCATTTACAAGCTTTTGATGTGGACTTGGTAACAATAATAATGAGGATGACTGACATTTATTGATAACCTGTACAGTGTGACTAAGTACAGTCCAGGGACATGCTCACCCAGAAAAAAAAATTGTGCAATTGCACTGATAAATAAAACCAGAAAGAAGATAAGGGGAGAGTCACTCACTGTGAGTTCCTCAAATTTCTATCCCCCCCAGTTCACTATGAGCCACTGAAGACTGCAGGAACAGATTTCATCTATTATCAGATCCTAGCATAAGCCTGGCACATAGCAGCATCACTGATGACTGAATGGAAAGGAATGGAAAATATGGAACTACAGAAGGAGGGAGAGATTCTGATATCTAAAGCAAGGGAGCAGGACACTGAGGCCAATCTGCTAGAATGGTAGGGAACAGCAAAGGTACAAGACTATGTTCAGCCTACCTGAAGCCAAAAGAATAACCAACACAAGAAACCCAAAACAGACAAGAAAGGAACTAGGAAGTGGTCAGTACTTAGGAGATATGGTTTGTAACTGTAAAGTGATTTTGGTCTCTCTTCTGCTTGAGAGTCAGCCATCCCCAGGCAAGTCTGGGAACTAAAGAACCTTGAAGGAAACCAAGATGTCATCCCCAAAGGCCAGCAAAGAGCCGATGGTCCCTGGAGAAGCTGAAACCACACCAGCCAAGTGGGGTCTCTGCCTGCTGTAAACTTCCAACCTTGGCATCACTGTTGACCTCCCTGACTCAGCCAGAAATAAGTACATAAGGAGCTTTTTGGAGAAAGATTGGAAAGAAGAAAAATGGTATCAGTGTGGGGAGAATAAACACTGCAATAACAAAATGACAGAGAAAGTAGAGTATATCACGTAGATAGATTTTCATATACATACCCTGAAAAGCAATATTTACTAAAACCTCAGCTTCAAATCCTTGTACAATTTTTCCCTCTCAGAACATACATCTAGCCATGTCATTACTGTGCTTCTCAGAGCCTGGTTCCTAGCTCCTCCACATTCAGCATTACAGCAAAATCATCTGAAAGCTCTGTGTCAGTTTATTACTATGGCTCTTTTCTGTGGTGTAACATACTAACTCCAAATCTAAGAAGGTTTGCACCTGTGTCTACCTATTCCAAAGAAGTCACTCAGAGGTCCAGCAGGGAAAAATGATGGTCTGTTAAAACTTAAGGGAGGCACCAATGACAGCAGGTTGGTAAAGAATCCATGCCTCGGGACAGTACAGCCATCCATTTTATAATTGTTAGGCCTGTGGGCTAGGCCAGTGCCACAGCTAAGATGCAAAGAATTGCACAGAAATTAGATTAGAAAAGATAGTTTATTTAGAAAGTAGTTTAGAGAGAGAGAAGAGATTCACCTCCCAGATTGGAGAGGGGGCCAGATCTTAAAGAGAAGCATGGCTTTCCATAGCTCAATGAAAGTATAGCTGTGGCTACTTGAGGTTGAATGCTTTTTAAGGCTTTCCTTTGGTGTGGGTAGGTCACTAAGGTAATTGGGTGGAGATCTGCTTTATTTCACCACAAAGGGGGCAGGTAGTACAGGAACTGTTGCCATGGTGATGATGAGGTCTGTTTGTGTCACGTAGGTCACAAAGGGCTGCTTTGTGGCTGGAAGACAAATACTTGGAATATAGAAGTAATCAGTACCTGGGGGGTTGCAAGACAATTATCAATAACTACCTCTGGGAAATCAGTTCTGCCCTTTGTTAATGATTAGAGGGCAAGCTAGGTAATTTGCTAAGAAAGCATGCCAGATCTAAGCAGTGTTAAAATGACTGTTCTATGGCTATATTGAATCCATTTTGGTCTTTTATTCTTTCAATAATCAAGCAAATTAATTATTCAAATTGCTATAGGAGTTTACAATTACATTGACTAAGATTGACACCTATGTTGTTTTCAGTTGCATTCCATGACTCATTACTGGGAATATGCATATCCTTTAGAGACCAGCCTTGGCCAGAGGCCACTTCCTGAGGGAAGGGTAAGAAAGAAGCCAGGTATAGGTGGAAACAGTCTATGTCCAGACAATACCTCACACCTGGTTTCCTGCATTCTCCAACCATGGCCATGAGAAGCAGAAAGGTCTTTTGAAGAGACACTTGGGGCTTGAAAATAAACCAAAGTAAATCAGGCTAAACAGAGAGCCACTTACACAGGGGTGCTCTTGCAGCTTGCTTCCAAGACCTGCTTATCTTCCCAGGCTGACAGACACACAGCTGGCACTACTTGTAAAGTCTCAGCTGCTTTCCAAGCATCTTGTTTTAGCACAAAGGGGTCTTGAACAACACATCTAACATCATCTGCAGAGGTACACTTTCCCTTCCATTCAGGTTCACTACCTCAATCCTTCCTCTCTTTTCATTGCAAATGGTATTAGATGTGAACTTAAGGCAGTAACTTGCCTTCCTTGAGGTCCTCATTGCAGTACCCTACGGTCAGGGTGTAGAAAAGGATCAGTTCCTCCTGATTCCTTGCATATATTTGGGTATACACACACACACACACACACACACACACACATACACACACACACACACACACACACACACATACTTACTTTAGGCTTCGTCTTTAAGAATCCATGGTTATCTCTTGAGAAAACTCTCTTGAAACCCCCCTCTAAAGTTGTTAGCTTTTAATTGGAGACCAAAGTATACTGATTTGAGGCAGACTATAAATTACAAAGGGCATCACCAGAATATGGTGTATTAGGCAGTGTTCTCCAGAGGAACAGAGCCAATAGAATATGTAGAAATATATAGAAAGAGGTTTATTATGAAGGATTGGCTCATGTGAGTATTGAGGCTGAGAAGTCCTACAATCTACCATCTGCACACTGGAGGCCCAGAAAGTCAATGGTGTAATTCCAGTCTGCGTCTAAAGGCCTGAAAACCAGGAGTGCTGATGTCCAAGGGCAGAAGATGAATGTCCCAGCTCAAGCAGAGAGCAATTTCACCCTTTCTCGGACTTTTTCTTCTATCCAGATCCTCCACAGATTGGATAATGCCTACCCTATTGGTGAGAGCAGATCTTCTTTACTCAGTCTGCTGATTCAAATATCAATCTTCGGGAAAAACCTTCACAGACATACTCAGAAATAATGCTTTACCAACTATCTTGACATCCCTCAGTCCAATCAATTTGATATATAAACTTGAGCATCACAGACAGGAAAATATGTGAAATAAAAACAAACAGAAAAAAAGGCCCCTGAGGAAGAGGAAAAACTCAGAACTTCTCATTAACATTTGGAATAGTCTCTTTCTCTGTCTTCTCTTCTAATATTTGTAGTTTCAGAAATAAAGCAGGAGAATCATGAGCAAAGAGGGCCATCCCAGGCATGTGAAGCTCTGGGAATCTGCCCAGGAGTTGTAGAAGTACCTGCGCCACTTGTATTTTCCAAGACAGAGAAAATATACAGTCATAGGTTCCTGCTAGATGCCCTGGGAGCCCAAGAAGTGGCCCTCAGAACTCCAGTGACCCCGTGCCAAGAGCCTCAGAATCAGACACAACCTGGGTTGAAATTCCAACTCTAACTCTTGGATGAGCTCTCAAATTTCTGAGTCTTAACACCTTAACCTGCAAACTATGATTCCTAGAAAAATCTAAATAATAGCATGGAGTGGTTACTATGAGAATTAGATAAGATGATGTCTATAAAGCACCTAGCACTGTGACTGGATGCTCTCAAAAACCAGTCATTGTCTTTCTGCCCTGCCTTACTCCCAACTTGACCTTCTAGTGCCTCCTTTCCCGGTGATTCATTTGGCTTCACTCAACAGGCAAATCCTCAAAGTCCACTGAAAGCTACAAGCTGACACTGCAGGATGTTTTGTCTCCTGAACAGGGCAGATCATCATGATACTCAAAACTGAGTTTATTCTGGATTCACTTGTTGAATTCTAGCATACAAAAGACACCCAATAATATATGTCCAATTTTTATTATCATTCGTTTACCAAGAGAAAAGTAATTATTCCTGAATTACCTTTGGTGGTTTTTAATTTTTTATATTTTCAAATTTGATTTTTATGTATTTATTTTTACATATTTATATACCATATGTTCATTGTCATCTATATATTTTTATATTATTTCATATTTTTATTACATTTTATATTTTCAACTACATGCATAAATGGAATACTAAAGAGAGTTCTTCTCTGGCTTTCCTAGTTATCAATAGTTTAGCATTCTTGTTTTACCTATCACCCCTCCACTTCTGTGGTTGTTGTGTTGCTGGAGAAAATCCTAGGTATCTTATTTTACCACCATAACTCCAGGATATATCACTCACAAAGAACATTTTCTCACATAACACAATATCATTATCACACCTGTAGTGTCATAAAAAGTCTGTTTGGTCTCTACCTCTATTTCCTGAGTAATAAGAGTGTGTTTTATTATTCGTCAGGCAACTCTTTTGATCACACTCGAGTTGATGAAGTAGCTGTAGGGGGTGGACAAGATCAGGCACTACAAAAACCTGAACAGTGAGATTAGATGAGCTTTCAGGTCAGTGACCACATCAAGGTGCTGGGAGGGCAGCATGCCCAGAGAGGGAATGGAAGATCTAGGAACCACTCTCCTGACCTACCTACCCATCACCCTATGCATCTCTTTTGTCTAGATATTATTGAGCTGTGTCTTTTATAATAAACTGGTAAACATAAATAAACTGTTTCCCTGAGTTCCATGAGTTGTGCTAGCCAATTATCAAGTCTGTCATGGGAACTCCCAAGTTAAAGGAGACCCAGACCTGCAATTAGCATTTGAAATGAGAGCTTGTGGGACTGAGCCCTTTCGCTTGTGGGATCTGATCTAACTCCAGGTAGCTAGTGTTAGAATTAGATTAAGTTGTAGTACTCCCAACTGGTATTCAGAGAACTGTATAATTGCTTAGTGTGTGTGGGGAGGGGGGGAAAAAATCCCACACACGGGGTGTCAAAAGCGTTATGTGAGTATAGAGAAACCGCATGTTTTCTCAAGCCCCAACAAAATTAATAATACTCCCTTACTATCATTTGATATTCAGTCTATATTTATATCCCTCCATTGTCTCAAAAGTGTCTTATTATGGTTGTTAGTTGACATCAAGAACCCTCTGCATTGACTGATGCCCCTTAAGTCTTCCCTAATCGATAACAGTTCCTGTGACAGCCACAGAAACACATCACCCAGATACCCTTCGAGAAGAACCTGCAGCCCAGCTGTGAGGTGCAGGGTCAGCAGACAGCTGCCAGCTCTCAGCTCCTTCAAGGTCAGCATCAGCTGCTGAGAGCTCTTTCGCCTAAAGTCATACCCTTCCCCAAGTAGCCCATATTCAGTGACAGAGACTACAGGGGTATAAAAGGCCAGCTTTTTGGCTAAGGTGATCCTTCCACTTCAGCCTTCCAAGTAGCTGGAACTATAGGCACATGCCACCATGCCTCGCTAATTTTTTTGATTTAGTGTAGAGACAAGGTCTCACAAAGTTTCCCAAGCTAGTCTCGAACCCCTGGCTCAGGCAATCCTCTTGTCTCAGCCTCCCAAAGTACTGAGATTATAGACATGAGCCACTGCACCCGACCTTTTAAAGAGACAGAGTCTTGCTCTATCACCAAGGTTTGGAGTACAGTGGCACAATCACAGCTCACCGCAGCCTGAAGCTCCTGGGCTCAAGCAGTCCTCCCACCTCAGCCTCCTGAGTAGCGAATGACTCTGATTGACAATATTTGCTCACAGACTCTGTTAGGGTTTGGATGTTCATCCCCTCCAAATCTAATTCTGAAATGTGATCCCCAGTGTTGGAAGTGGGGCCTAGTCGGAAGTGTTTGAGTCACAGAGGTGGATCCCTCAAGAAGGGCTTGGTGCTGTTCTCAGGGTAATGAGTGAGTTCTCACTCTATTAGTTCACAGGAGAGCTGGCTTCCTGTCTTGCCATGTGACATACCAACTCCCCTTCCTCTTCCACCATAATTGTAACCTTCCTGAGGCCTCACCAGGAGCAGATACCAGCATTATGCTTCCTGTATATTCTGCAGAACCATAAGCCAAATAAACCCTTTTCTTTTTAAATTACCCAACCCCAGGTATTCCTTTATAGTAACACAAAATAGACTAATACAAAGCCCCCGTCTGGGTTGGCCAAAGTTTCGCCAGGCCCACATCACAATGAGTCTTTCTCCTCTGTCTCCAGCACCTTTCTTTTACAGGCATTGCTCCTTATGACTCATCTTGCACCCAAAATGTGTGTCAGCATCTGCTTCCAGAGATTTCAATTTGCAACAGTTCTCTGCCCTTTCTTTTCATGTCATTTACTTGTTGAAGAAAATAGGACTGATTTTATATTTAACGTACTCTTTTTGGCATTCCCACATTCATTTCTCAAGTGAAAATTATAAGCTAAACATTCTCATTTTTACTAATAGGAAGTTCTGATCATTTAATCAAAAGAAATCAGGCCAGGCACTATGACTCACATCTGTAATCTCAGCACTTTGGGGGGCCAAGGCAGGAGGATCGCCTGAGGCCAGAAATTCAAGACCAGCCTGAGCAACATCATAAGACCCAGTCAAAAAAAAAAAAACCAGTTGTGGTAGTATACAACTGTAGTTTCAGCTACCCAGGAGGCTGAGGTGGGAGGACTGATTGAGCCCAGGAGCTCCAGGCTGCAATGAGCTAGGATTGTGCCACTGTACTCCAGCCTGGGTGATAGAGCAAAATTCTCTCTTGAAAAGGCCAGCACAGTGGCTCACGTCTATAATCTCAGTACTTTGGGAGGCTGAGGCAAGAGGATTCCCTGAGCCCAGGGGTTCGAAACCAGCCTGGGAAACTTGGCAAGACCTCATCTCTACAATAAATTTTTAAAAATTAGCTGGGTGTGATGGCACGTGCCTGTAGTTCCAGCTGCTTGGAAGGTTGAAGTGGAAGGAGCAGTTCAAGGCTGCAGTGGCCATGCATGTGCCACGGCACTCCAGCTTGGGCAATAGACTGAGACTCTGACTAAATAAATAAATAAATTAATTTTAAAAAGAAGGAAAACAAAGATAAATACAATAGATCTTAACATTCTCACTTTATCTTCTAAAAGTAGCCAAGCTATATCATATACATTTCCATTAAGCTGCTGATGTCACCAAAATAAACCACAAACCTTAGAAACTATGATCATATTTAAATTATAATCAATTCATCAGTCTCTTTCTTTACCCCTAATCAAACAAGAGCCAACTTGAGCAACTACAGGTGATGAGGAGACTGCGTGAGTTAGAACTCAAAACCTGCCCTTGAGTACTTGATCATATAAACGAAAACACGAGCAGTCCCACCCCGATCTCCCCCTGCCTAAATGATTGAGCAAGCCACTTTCACATTCCCCCTGGAATCTCATTTTACTTGCCGTAAATGAAAAATGCTTATACTTCCAGCTTCGGTTGTGGAACTGAATGAGATCACCTATGAGAAAGTACCTTTCACAGCTTTGTAGAGCCTTCGTTTCTCCCACACGCCTGGGTTGATCTGCTCACTCATCTAGGGGTAAGAAGCAGCAGCTAGTCCTGCAACAGTTCTACCTTCCCCTTCCCTCCTTCAGCTTCTCCTGAGGGTGTGTGTGTGTGTGTGTGTGTGTGTGTGTGTGTGTGTGTGTGTGTGTGTGTGTGTGTTTAGGTCCTTGGCAAATGGCCCAGGTTTCTCCAGGATGCCCTCATTGTCAAGGTCAGAGGCAACAACAAGCAACATGAGTTTCAGTCTGTCCTTGTGGATTTAGCTCCTGCTTGCAGGATCCTGCCTGCCGGTGGCCTCCTCTAAGTTTCACCTGTCTTCCTACCCAAAGTGCCTGCCTCATGGACTTCGAGCTCCAGCCTCACCCAGACATAGGGATAACAGCTGTATAGAGACCACTTAGCCAACTCTCTCAACTGCGTAAGACCAAGTCCCTTCACACATATCTGCTGGCAGTTCTGCTCCGTTGGTTGAACCCTGACTGATGCACCCACGTGCTTACCACATGCAGACTCCCCACCTTTTTCAGAAGAGCCGTGCAGAGCATGGCCTCACCCCTCCTGGGTTTTCCCAGGACCTCCCTATGTCTTCAGGCTTTTCCTCTTTACAGCTTGTCAAAAATCATATATCTGCTTATATTTTTCACAGTTTTAAAAGAAAAACCCTCCACATGCATTGGCACTATTTCAGTAGGTAGTTTTACAGTATGTACCAAAGCCTTTGTCAAAATGAGCATATCTGCTACCTCATCCAACTCCACTAATGAGATTTATTTGAAAGAAATAATCTTGGATGTACACAAAGGTTTAACATGTTAGTTTTACATGTAATAGCAAAATAGTGGGGTAAAAACTAAATGTCCAACAATAGAGGACTGATTAGACTATATTTTGACTATTTGATAGTTTTAACACATCAGTTAGAAGTGAATAAGGAGCCGGGCTCAGTGGCTCAGCCTGTAGTTCCGCGCCTTGGGAGGCTGAGGTGAGTAAATTGTCTGAGCCCACGGGTTCGAGATCTGCCTGGGCAACTTGGCAAGACCTCATCTCTACAATAAATCAAAAAATTAGCGGGCGTGGTAGCGCACACCTGTAGTTCCAGCTACTTGGAAGGCTGAGGCAGAAGGATCGCCGGAGCCCAGCAGGTCGAGGCTGCGGTGACCGGGAGCGGCCACTGCTTTCCAGTCTGGGCGACAGAGTGAGACGCCAACTTAAAAAAAAAAAAAGTGAATAAGGAAAAAATAATTTGCAAAAAGCAAGACTTTCGCAGAAAAGGCAATAAATATGAAAAAAAATTTTCATAATTTTTTTCAAAAATATGATTTTAAAAAGCTGGGGGTGATGGTAGTCCCAACTACTCAGGAGGTTGAGGTGGGAGGACCACTTGAGCCCAGGAGTCCAAGGCTACAGTAAGCTATGATCATACTGCTGCACTCTAGCCTGGGTGATAGAGCAAGACCTTGTCTCTTAAAAAATGTATATAGGCCAGGCTCGGTGGCTTAGCCTATAATCCCAGCACTTTGGGAGGCCGAGGCGAGTGGATTGCCTGAGCTGGCAGGTTCGAGATCTGCCCAGGCAACTTGGTGAGATCTTGTCTCTACAACAAATTTTTTAAAAATAGCCAGGTCTGATAGCATGCTCCTGTAGTTCCGGCTAATTGGAAGGCTGAGGTGGAAGGATCACTGGAGCCCAGCAGATCGACTGCACCCCAGCCTGGGCAATGAGTGAGATGCCAACTCAAAAAAAAAAAAGTATATGTGTGTTTGTGTGTGTGTGTGTATCTCACATACAAAATGCTAATTTCATTAGGATCTACAGAAATGCAAGGATTACAAGATGCAATTTAGTAAAATTTAGAAGTTTGAAAGGTCACTATTAAAGATGATGTGGATCAATAGCAGGTAAAGTGTAAAATCATACAACCACACTTTGGGAAATTATTTAGCTTATCTTGGAAAGTCAAACATCCACATTTCCTCCAACTCAGTAATCCCTTCCTAATGATATATCCCAAAAAAATGTTTGTACTTGACATTTGTGACATATAGAAGGCCATTAGCAATGTGTGCAATGCAAAAAAAAAAAAACACTAGAAACAACTCAAGTGGCTACCAACAGGCAAATGGATAAATAAATTGTGGTATATCCACACAATAGAACATAATATTGCAGCAAAAGTTAACTATTGCTACACATAATATAAATAAATATTAGTAATATGATGTTGAGGAAGGAAAGGCAAAAAGCAGATTACATATTATTTATGTAATGCTCAAAACAAGCAAAGGTAAGCAATATCATTCTTAGACACATATTTGAACTAAAATCATATTTTTGTTTAAAAAGCAAGAAGACATAACTGGGCATGGTAGCATGTACCTATGGTTCTGGCTACTTGGAATACTGAGGAGGAAGGATCGCCAGAGCCCAGCAGGTTAAGGCTGCAGTGGCCATGAGCGTGCCACTGCCCTCCAGCCTGGGTGACAACTCAAAAAAAAAAAAGCGAGAAGCTGACGAGCTTCTAAGTAGGCCTGGAGGTGAGAGGCAGACCAGAACAGGAAAAAAATAAGCTGGTAGACACAAAATTTTAATATCCTAATTCTTGGTTTGAGTGGTGGTTCACAGTATTTGTTATATTATTATATTTAATAACTAATATTGATGTTGCATGTAATATTATGTATATGTCTTTTTTTTTCCCATTACAAAAGACATTCTGGAGTCAGTTGGGATCATTTTTGAGGGTGGCCAGAGGAGAATTAGTTGGAGTGTCATACATCAAAGGGTTAATTCTGTTCACAATATAAAAGACTGAAAGAAGAAGAACTGCTTGGAACTATTTTCTGATTCTACAAAAACGTTTTTCTGTTTCTTCTAACTCTGTTTTTGATATTTCAAAAGGCTTGCTTCTCAAAAAAAAATCTTTGCAAGATAATTCATGCTATGTAAGTTACTTCCTGCCAAGTCTCCTATGAGTAATGCTTCTGAGCAACTGAATAGCATCATTATGCAGTGGTAATAAGCCCATGTTCTGGAGTCCAGCTGCCTGGCTCTGACACCTGCCCTATCACTGGCTAGCAGTGTGACCTAAAGCAAGTTACCTAAACTCTGTCTCCTTTTTTCATCTTAAAAATGGGAATGATTATAAGAGCCCTACCAAACTTCATTTATATGAGAATTATATGATTTAATTGTGTAGTAAAATGCTTAACACTGGATACCCAGGAAATTTTCATTTCCAGCAATATGCTACACTAGGTACCCAGAACTATATTCCTGCTAAAAACCAAAATTATGCCATATGGAATAGTTTTCATTTTTAAAAAATATATCCATAAAATGATAGGAAAATAAAAACTACTTGTATCCTGATCTTTTTTTCATGTACTATATACCCCATGGGGCAGGAAAAGATGGGAGCAGGGAACAGAACTCCTTGGGAAAAGGACTGATTCCAGATAGAGGACAGTAAGGATACAAGGTTAGCCTGGAATATTTTTGCAATGCTCAAACATAAAGAAATTTGCAAAGATTAATGGCGTCATAACAAAAGGACATAGGAATCCGTTGAAGGGGCCTAATTGTGATACTATAAGAATCAAAAAGAATAGTGGTTATAGTTCAATGGCACATATTGAATATATAAAAACCCAGAAGTCCGCAATACTGAAAAAAGGTAAAGCTGAGGGTGGTGGAAGATTCATTTTTCACCCTCTAAAGAAGATATTAGCTGGGAGCGGTGGCTCATGCCTGTAATCCCAACACTTTGGGAGGCTAAGGCAAGAGGACTGCCTGAGCCCAGTGGTTCGAGACCTGCCTGGGCAACATAGTGAGAACTCATCTCTACAATAAATCAAAAAATTAACCGGACTTACTGGTATGCGCCTGTAGTCCCAGCTACTCGGGAGGCTGAGGATCACCTATGCCCAGCAGATGGAAGCTGTGGTAGCTGTGACTGTGCCACTGCACTCCAGTCTGGGTGAGAGTGAGATGCTGACTCAAAAATAAATAATAAATAAAATAAGCTATTAAACCATATTCTTATTCTGAAAATTGGTAAAGGAAATAATTAAGCATTTATCTTGTCCTTCTCATATGAAATGTATTTCAGGGGGATCAACTGACCCTACTTTGCAGAAGAATGCCACCTAATAAATGTAGAAGGCATGATAAAATTAACTTAAAATCATAATTCCACAGCCCCTAATTGAAATTACTGATTCATTTTTTTAACAAATGAATAAATTGATTGGCTGCTGATTCATGGAGGTTAAAAGCATTCGGTGAATGGTGCACGGGGAATTGTATATTCAAATGGTGCTAAAGAAACATCACATAGATTCTTCCTGGTAACAAATGGCAAATGTCACTGTCCATCAGAGAGGTGAGGCCGCCATACCCCACTGTCGCCTGATGATACGTATATGATGGGCACAATCCCACTTCTGACCTATGCTAGCCACCAAATGGCCACTTCACATCTTTAAATGAAAATGAATCCTAGACTTAAATCTAAAAGAATAAAACCTCTAGAAGAAAACATTGGAGAACATTTTCATGACCTTGGGAAAGACAAAAGCACAAACTATTTTTTAAAAATAGATTAAACTTCATGAAAATATAAAACTTAAGCTTTTCAAAGGACATCATTTAAAAAAAGGCAAATCACAGGGTGAAAATATTCACAATATAGTTAGCTGACAAAGGACTTGTATCCAGAATATCTAAAGAATTCTCAAAACTCAGTAACAAAAAATCAACAACCCAATATTTTAAATATGCAAGATATTTGAACAGACCCTTTGTAAAAAAAGATACTGTATGTGAATGACCAATAAGCACATGTAGAAAAATGCTCAATATCACTGCAAATTAAAGCCGCAATAAGATACTGCATCCCTACTAATGGCTAAAACTAAGGACTGACAATATTAGATATTAAAAAGAACGTGGAGTAATCACATATTGCTAGTGAGAATGTAAACTACAATTAATTTGGAAAATATTTCAGCAGTTTATCAAAGAATTAAATATATATTAACCATATTACCCAATAACTCTACTTCTAGTTATTTGCCCAAGATAAATTATTTGTTCACACAAAGATATGTACATGAATATTTATAGTACCCTTATTCATAATAGCTAAAAACCTAAGATAACCCAAGTGTCTCTCAAAACATAAATGGGGACCAGGCGTAGTGGCTTGTAACACCCCACCACTTTGGGAGGCTGAGGCGGGAGGACTGCTTGAGCCCAGGAGTTTAAGATCAGCCTAAGCAACATGGCGAGACTGCACCTCTACATAAAATTTAAAAATTAGCTGGGGGCGGTGGCAAATACCTGTAGTCCCAGCTCCTTGGGAGGCTGAAATGGAAGGCTCACCGGAGCCCAGGAGGTTGAGGCTGCAATCGTGCCACTGTACTCCAGCCTGGGCAACAGAGTGAGACTCTCTGGGCAACAGAGTGAGACACTGACTCAAAAATAAAATTAAAAAAAAACATAAATGGATAGTGTATTTTTACAACAGATACAATTTTTTTTAAAAGACAAACTTTTTTTGAATGTTTTATTTCAAAAGACATCGCTGGTTAGCAAAAAGAGGAGGTCAACATCTCATCACACCTGACAGGAAGCAAAACTCCCATCAAAGTTGTTAAAAAAAAAAACTTCTGACACACAGATGAATGAATCACAAAAGTATTATACTGAGTGAAATAGTACATTCTATATGATTCCATTTATATAAAATCTAGAAAAGGAAAATATAACCTGTAATGACAGAAATTAGATCACTGGATTCCCAGACCCAGGAGTAGAGGATACTGACTAGAAAAAGAACAAGGAAACATTTGAGGGGTGGTAGAAATGTTTTACCTCCTGGTTGTGGTGTTAGATACAAAGATGTATATATTTTTCAAAACTCTTCAAACTATATGCTTAAAATGAGTGTGTTTTATCTTATGTAAATTATATTCCTCAATATAATTTGCTTGAAAAATATATTAGCAAACTCAGTCCAGCACTGCAAAACACACACACACACACACACACACACACACACACACAAAACTTCATCCAAAAGAAAATCAAACAAAAAAACTTATGAATAAGTTAGTCTAATTTTGTGAATAAAGATTGGTTTTGCATTAGGTGAACAATTCATGCCATTTACCACATTAACAAATTAAAAGTGAAAAAATACGACCATCAGGCTGGGCGCGGTGGCACATGCCTATAATCCCAGCACTTTGGGAGGCAGAGGTGAGAAGATTGCCTGCGCCCACAGGTTCAAGACCAGCCTGGCAACTTGGTGAGACCTCATCTCTACAATAAATCAAAAAATTAGCCAGGTATGGTGGCGCATGGAATTAGCCAGTCGTGGAAGGCTAAGGTGGAAGGATCGCCTGAGTCCAGCAGGTCGAGGCTGTGGTGGCTGTGAGCGTGACACTGCACTCCAGCCTGGGAGACAGAGTGAGACTCCAACTCAAAAAAATATATGTATGACCATCTGTAGAAGGATTACTCGAAATTCTTCATTCATAATTTTAAAAAACATATATCACCCTGGGACCAAAAGGGAACATCCTTATCCTGATAAGGAGAGTCTGCAAAAAACCTACACTAAGTCTTTAGTTATTGTTAGCTACAGATACACAAGCAGTTGCTACCATTTTATGGCTAATGAGACTTGCTCTGTAATTCAAGAATTATTGAATTGTTGAACCCATTGAATTCCAGATCTGGACTGCAAAAATATATAGTTTATAGATTCTGACCACAAGAATACTAAAACTCTGGTGATGGAGATTTAGGCATAATCAGAAACTTACTCATTTGAAGTGAAATTTAAACATACTCAATTTAAATGCAAAGCAAGATGTGATTAATACTAAATGGATGATATCTTTAATTCATTAACAAGTGCAAGGCATTATGATTGGAGCTGAGATACAACAATTAACTAGAGAGAGCTAGGAGACTTTAATTTGTCATACAGGAGAGGTAAAACTGATTCTTAATTATATTTTACTCTACATTTTTTGCTTATCATTGAAGAATTGTATTATTGAATAGATTTTCCTCAGTGCACAGTCATGAAAAACTCAACATTTCATTAAAGACAGAATTTTCACAGCAAAAGAAATCTTGTTTCTGATTTAAGATATCAAATTATTGATTAAGACCCATAAAATTGTGATCTCAGAAGAGCAATGGGAAGGGGAAAACGACCAACTGATTTTTCAACAAAATGTGGTAAACTGAATAAAGATCAATCAGTCTCTTATATCAGAGCACAACTAAAAGCCAATCAAAGGAAATTGCCATCTTCAGTAGGTTGAGAATAATCACATTGTCAATATCCCTAGCATCTCTGTCTTTCCAGTCTTTCTCTACTAGAAGAGAGTAATGCCCAGGCTCCAATTCTATGACATTTTCTTCCCTTCTACCTGCTGCCCTCCAACACTCAGATGGAACTAATCCTATAGGGTCACCAGGACACCATAATTATTCAGGGTCCCCTTTTCAGCCTAACCTCTAGGCTATTTTATGGTTGACACTCTTTTTATTACCTTTTATGACGCTTGCCTTCCCTAGGTCTCCTTCCTCTCTGTTTCAACACCCTGCCTCAGTGTCCTCTCCATGGCTACAGCCAATATCAGATAATGATGGCTCCCACACCTAGACCCCGCCTTTCTTCCGAGCTCTAAACTCCTGGTTCTGCTCCGGAAAACACCACCTCAGTATGATCAAAACTGAACTTATTCTCTCTTTCCAAACTTCTTCCTTCTGTTCCTCTCTACTAATAATATTAATAATGAAAACCACAAATGTCCAAGGCATTAACCCCAGAATCCACCTCAATGCCTGTACCTCCCTCACCACCGCCATATCCAAATGGCTGTCAAGCTCTGACAATTCTGCTACAATCATCAGCTAAATGTGAGCACTCCTCTCTGATCCATGGTGGTTGTTTCAGTTAAGCTTTTGCGAAAGTTGTCAGAATCAAAATGGAGTCACCATGTCAAACTCTAACAACAACAACAACAAAATACAATAAATAGAGCCGGAAGACTCTCCATTTCTCCATCATCCAGGAAGGACTTTGGTGTTGAGGCTGACAGACCTGTCGAGGACAATAACTATGATGATTTCCAGTGCTTTGACGCAACCTCAGACGCTGGGTCTTCTGGCTAAGCCTCTGGGGTTTCATATTGTGGGAGCATTGTATCCCTGGGAGTTGCAGCTTTCTGTAAGTTTGCTGTGACTGAACAAAGAAAGAAACCATATGCAGATTTCTACAGAAATGATGATTCCATGAAAGACCTTGAGGAGATGAGGAAGGCTGTTGTCTTTCAGAGTACAAAGTAATTTGGGACTATAAATAATTTATTTGGGTTGAATTACATAAAAGTTTGCCATTGACCTGTGTTCCTCAACTATGAAACATGCTATGTGGACTTAGAAGTCGTTTCTCTTGATAAATAACCATTAACAAATAAAGAAAAAATTTTAATTACATAAAATAAAGCTGGGAAACTGAACGGGAGGGCCCTCATACACACATGCTTATGATAAGAACTATTACAAAGACTCTTTGAAGAGCTCATATGCATATGTGTCTGTAACCAAAACTTTTGCCAAGGACTTTCCAAGCTGCAGCTTGCTACATGAGTCACGAGGACAGCTAGCTGGATGCACAAGAACACTTGCTGACACACTGTCTTCACTAATGAAGTGGCGTCAACTCCTGGAATAAGCCCCTGTAACCACTGTTCTCTTTGTTGCAGAATAAATTACCTGTACTGCCCTCTTTTGTCTTTAACTGCTCCCCCTTGTCTCAACTTCTTTGGATACATCTATTGTCCCCAGAGCCCATATATCCCAGGTTTACAAATTCCCTCCGAATCAACTAATTATCTTTGGAGAATCTCTTTCTGTTTTTTATTTAGGTTGATGCCTTATCCCATCTTTCCTAATTGTAGCTGCTGGTCTACCTGCCTTCAGTTCATCCTGCCTCCAGGGTGATTTTTTAAAAAACACAAATCTGCTTATATTACTTCCTTGCTTGAATCTGTCAGTGTTTCTCCAATGCCAGCAATTTAAAGTCCAAATACTTATTATAAAATATAAGGCTTTAAGAATCTGGACTCTACCTATTTTTTTCAGCTTTATTTTATACTTCTTTTCTCTGTACCCATCCTCACCCAAAATACATGCCCATACCTGCTTCCCCCCAACTACATTATTCTACCACCCTACTGAACTCCTTGATACTTCCCAAAGACACCTTTATTTTTCATGACTCCACACTTTTACACATGTGAGTCCTCTGCTGGGGTTGCCTGCTATTGTTTGAATGTTTGTGTCCCTCCAAAATTTGTGTTAAAATGTAGTCCTCAATGCAATAATATTAAGAGGTGGATCCTTGAGGTGATTGGGTCATGAGGGTGCCACCCTTATGAATGGGATTAGTGCCATTATAAAAGAGAAAGATGGAGTGTATTAGTCTCTTCTATTATTCAACACCTTTTGTCATATGAGGAAACAGCAAGAGGTACCACCTATGAAGCAGAGTGTGCACCGTCACCAGACACCGAATCTGCTGGCACCTTGATCTTGCCACACTGTGAGAATTAAATTTATATTATTTATAAACTACCCAGTGCGTGGAATTTTAATACAGTAGCCCAAATAGACTAAGACAGTGTCCTTGCCTCACATACAGGGTTGCCAGATTTAGCAAACAAAAAAACATAGAGTGTCCAGATAGATTTGAATCATCCTGCACCTCTGAAGTATGCCATGTTTACAATTTCACCTTTGTACTCACCAATAGAATTCAGGGGCATTCATCCAACTTCAAGAGCATTCCTCCATTTCCAGAGATCGCAGAATGTTGCCTCTCTTTAAATGTCACAGAAATGCCTTTCTGCTCAGTTGTGGAAGTTATTTTAATAGCTATTATGGTATTAGTATATAATTCAGTACTAAAACTGGATTAAGTTATTTATACACATTATGCCTTCTTATCATCCCAACTGTCCTGCAAGATAGGTAATATTATTTTCATTTGCTAGATGAGGACACCAAGGCATGGAGAAGGTGCAGAGCTTGGCCAAGTTGTTTTTTGTTTTGTTTTCAGGGAAATACCTACAATTACTGGGTTGTTATAGAGAATATTACAAAGGATACAGATGAAGAGATGTGTAAGGCAAGGTATGGGGAAAGGAGCATGGAGCTACTATGCCCTTCCTGGGCACCAGTCTCCAGAAACCTCCACATGTTCAGTTCTCTGGAAACTCCCCAAGTTTATATAGGAAGTAAAGGAGCATCAGAATTTGAACCCAAATCACTAGAAAGCCCACATGCTGTATCTTTCTACTTTGATAACTATTTAAGTTTGTATAGTACTTTACAATTTGTAAAACTTTATTTTTTTATTTTCCTCATGTGATGTCTTAGAAAAAAGTATAACCAAAACTCATGTATCCACCTACAAGATATACAACACAAATATAGCTGAAGTCCCCAATAACATTTCCTCCTCCCAAATCTCCAAGGTTCTTACCCTTCCTACTCACACACAGTATGTGTTGTGTACAACGTGTCACATTGCTTACACTTTAACATTTTAAACATATAACTAGTGCATACATACTGCATTTATTCTTCTGTGGCTTGCATTTTTTTGGTCACCTCTTGTACTTTTGAAACTTATCTATGTTGATACATGTAGGTCTATTTGTTCCTTTTCACTGCTATATAATTTTTTATTGAATGATTATATTCCAATTTATTTATTTATTCTTTTCTAATGGATATTATCACTATTATTAGCTTTTTGGTTTTTTGTGTTATTTTGGTTTTTTGCTTATTTGGCTTTTGTTTGTCTCTGTTTTTTCTTGACTAGAAACGAATCATTTTAATGGTTTCTCATGCACATGTGCAAGAATTTCTCTTTAGTAAATACTTGGTAGCTGGTCATTGTGGCTCACACCTGTAATCCCCCACTCAGAGAGGCAGAGGCGAAGGGATTGCCTGAGGTTAGGGGTTCAAGACCAGTATGGACAACTTGGTGAGACCTCGTCTCTATAATCAACCAAAAAATCAGCCAGGTGTGGTGGCGCAAGCCTGTAGTTCCAGCTACTTCGAAGACTGAAGTGGAAGGATGGCCTGAGCCCAGCAGCAGCCCAGCAGGGGTTGTGGTGGCCATAAACATGCCCCTGCACTCCAGCCTGGGCAACAGAGTGAGACATTGATTCCAAAAAAAAAACTTGAGAGAAATTTTCCCTAATTTTGAATATATACATTTTTGTATTAGAGGTCCTAACCAACAGAGTAAGATAAGAAAAACATGGCACCATGATTGGAGAAGATGAAACTAAACCGCCATTATTTACAGTCAATTTAACTGATTCTATAGGCAATCCAAATTTAAGAAGACAAAGAGTTAATATGAAAGCTCAGCAAAAGTGGCTGGTTATAATTTCAATGTTCACAAATGTATTACATTCTTATACTACAGCAAAAAAGTTAGAATATATAAATGCTAAGAATAATTAGGAATAAATTTTATAAGAGGTATATAAGACGTTTACAAAGAAAATCAAAAAGTGCATTATAGACCTAAATAAATAAATATATCATATTCATGAATAGAAAGACTCAGTATTGCAAGAATTTTAATCTTTCTTCAAAGCAATCTATAAATTCATTGCAATTCCAATCACAATCCTGACAGGATTACCACAGACTGGGAGAAAATATTTGTAACACATGTTCCAACAAAGAATGACCATCCAGAATATATAAAGAATTCCACAAGACAATTTTTTTTAAAACACAGGAGTATATGTGGTGGTTTAAAAAATATCAACAGGCCAAGTGTGGTGGCTTATGTCTGTAATCCCAGCATTTGGGGAGGCCAAGACAGGAGAATTGCTTGAGTTTTAGACCAGTCTGGACAGCACAGTGAGATCTCATCTCTACAAAAAATTTTAAAAACTAGCTGGACATGGTGGCACACACCTGTAGACCCAGATACTAGAAAGTTGAGGTGGAAAGATCACCTAAACCCGGGATGTCAAGGCTATGATGAGCTGTGATCATGCCACCACACTCCAGCCTGGGTGATGGAGTGAGATTCTGACTCAAAAAAAAACCCCAAAAATCAACAAATTCTGTCCACATTCCCTTCGAGAAGCAGTGTTAATTCCCCTCTCCTTGAATGCAGGCTAGATTTAGTGACACTCTTCACAGACAAAATAAGATGGAAATGATAGTTTGTGTAACTTCCAAGACTAAGTTACATAAGACATCATGAATTCCTCCTTGTTCTCGCTTAGATTACTTGCTCTGGAATAAGCTAACTATGTCATGAGGACACTCAAAGAGCCCTGTGGATTGGTCCACGTGGATAAGAACTGAGACCTCCAACCAAGGGCCATGTAAGTGAGCCATCTAGGAAGTAGATTCAATGCCCAGTCAAGCCTTCAAATGACCCAGCTGACATCTTGACTGTATATCACAAGAGATCTTGACACAAAATAACACAGCTAAGAAGCTCCCAGATTTTTGACACTCAGAAGTTGTGAGATAAACTTTTGCTGTATTAGCTGCTAAGGCTAGGGGTAACCTGTTGTGCAAGTATCTATATACATGTATACATAAATTATCTGTATAATATAAGAAGTTGTATTTTAGTGCATAGTGACTAAAAGCACTTTAGCCAGACTGTCCAGATTCAAATTCTGGCTTCAACACTGATTAACCATGTGACCATGGCCAATGACCAGTCATGTGACACCTCAGTTTACTCCTCTGTAAAGTACAGATATTAATAACATACCACTGTGAGGATTGAGTTGACACAAGACTAAAAGAGCACCTGGCACACAGGAGGCATCCAAGAAGTGTTACCAGCTATTACTATTTACAAACAAATAAATCTGAATGTCATATTGGATGTTCCACCTCACTAGAAATCAGAGAAACAAATTAAAACCACAGAGATACCATTTGTTCCCCCATAAAATTGGCAGAAAGTGTAAAGTCTTAGCTTAGGTGGTGGTTACATGAGCATGCTCGTTTAGTAACAATTTACCAAGATGTGCACGTTTGATTTGAGCCCTTTTTGTGTGTTTGTTATACTTCAATTCAAAAGTTAGAAATATAAATAACAAAATACATACATGTATAAGGCAAGCCTTTTCCTCACTCTACCCCCACGGAAAATGCTCCGTCAATATCAAATGTTAGCAAAGACGTGGAATACAAGAGCTCTCACACCTTGCTGGTATGAGTATGAATTGGCACAACCATTTTGGAGAGCAATTTGACAATATTAACGAAGTTGAAAATGTGCAACTCAAGTTTTACCTAAATAATGAAACATTGATCTGTACTGATATTTTCAATATACTCTTCAAAAGTTATTTTTTTAGTTGCTTATCATTTTTTGTGATGAGACATTAGAAATGTACTCTCTTAGCAATTTTGAAATATACAATAGTTATTATTAGCTATAGTCACCCTGCTGCAATAAAGTTTACAAACTTCTTCCTGTCTAACTGAAACTTTGTATCCTTTGACCAACATTATTAATACAAATCTATGTTTCATTATTTAGGTAAAACTTGAGTTACACATTTTCAACTTCGCTAATATTGTCAAATTGCTCTCCAAAATGGTTGTGCCAATTCATACTCATACCAGCAAGGTGTGAGAGCTCTTGTGTTCCACGTCTTTGCTAACATTTGATATTGACGGAGCATTTTCCGTGGTAAGGGTAGAGTGAGGAAAAGGCTTGCCTTATACATGTATGTATTTTGTTATTTATATTTCTAACTTTTGAATTGAAGTATAACAAACACACTAAAAGGGCTCAAATCAAACGTGCACATCTTGGTAAATTGTTACTAAACGAGCATGCTCATGTAACCACCACCTAAGCTAAGACTTTACACTTTCTGCCAATTTTATGGGGGAACAAATGGTATCTCTGTGGTTTTAATTTGTTTCTCTGATTTCTAGTGAGGTGGAACATCCAATATGACATTCAGATTTATTTGTTTGTAAACTAGTAACAGCTGGTAACACTTCTTGGATGCCTCCTGTGTGCCAGGTGCTCTTTTAGTCTTGTGTCAACTCAATCCTCACAGTGGTATGTTATTAATATCTGTACTTTACAGAGGAGTAAACTGAGATAGTCACATGACTGGTCATTATTTCCCCCACTTCCCCCAAACATTCATTTCTATTAAGATGTTGAGGTGGGGGTGAGGCATTCAGCAATAGCCCTAAAAGTCTGTGATTTTTTTTTTTTTTTTTTTGAGTTGGAGTCTCACTCTGTCACCCAGGCTGGAGTGCAGTGGCATGCTCACGGACACTGCAGCCTCTACCTGCTGGACTCAGGTGATCCTTCCAACTCAGCCTTCCAAGTAGCTGGAACTACAGGCATGCACCACCACACCTGGCTTATTTTTTATTTTTTATTGCAGAAATGATGTCTCACCAAGTTGCTCAGGCTGGTCTCTGAGCTCAGGCAATCCTCTCGCTATGGCCTCCCAAACTGCTGGGATTACAGGTTTGAGCCACAGCGCCCGCCTATATTAATTAAAAGTCTAGCAGAACAAGCAAGAAATGAACATTCTCTGCTCACAGCCTCAAGGGCAGCATGTATAACTTGCAGAGCCCTCTGTTACGTGGCTCTGAAAATAATTCCTAGATAAAACTGTAATCAGGACTTTTAAAAAAGAAGATGAACTCAAAACTCAAAAAGCAATTAATGATGAGTTGAAAGTGGAAGAGGAGCTTGTCTTCCAGTTAAACCAGTAATTTCAAAAATGTATTGTGTGCCAGGCGCAGTAGTTCATGCCTGTGATCCCAGAAATTTGAGAGACAGAAGCAAGCCCTGGAGTTCTGAGACCAGCAGGGGCAACGTGGCAGGACCTTGTCTCTACAATAGAACCAAAAATTAGCTGGGTGTGGAGGCACACGCCTGTGGTTTCATTTATGTCTGGCTTATTTCACTTAGCATAATAGTTCAAAGATTCATTTATGTTGCAGCACATATCAGAATTTCTTTCCTCTTTATGATAGAATAATATTTCATTGTATGTGTGTTCCAGATTTTGCTTATCCATTCATCTATTGATGAACACTTAGGCTGTTTCCACCTTTTGGCTATTATAGATAATGCTACAATAAACACTGGGGTACAAGTATCTGAGCACCTGTTGTTAATCTTTCTGAGTATATACCAATGAGTGAAATTGCTGGGTAATGTGGTAATACTCTCCGTTAAGCTTTGTGAGGAAAGCCAAATTGTTTTCCACAGTTGCTGTACCATTTTTATATTCCCACCAAAAATGCACAAGGGTTCTAATTTTTCCCCATCCTCGCCAACACTTGTTATTTTTCTTTTTTAAAAAATTATTACCTGGCCAGACGTGGTAGCTCACACCTGTTATCCCAGCATTTTGGGAAGCCAAGTCAGGAGCATTGCTTGAGTCCAGGAGTTCAAGACCAGCCTGGGCAACATAGCAAGACTCTATCTCTATTTTTGAACATCAATAAATAAAATAAGTGTTTAAAAAATTATTAGCATTGTCACTCTAATAGATGTTAATGGTATCTTATTGTAGTTTTGATTTACATTTCCATAATGACTAGGAATGTTGAACATATTTCTATAATGACCAGGAATATGCATATTGGCTATTTGTGTATCTTTTTTGGAAAAATTACCTATTTTTTAATTGGATTGCTTATCTTTGTTATTGCCCTGTAAGAGTTCTTTATTTATTCTGAATATCACATATATGATCTACAGATGGTTTTTCTCATTTTTTAGGCTGTCTTTTCTCTCTGCTGATAATGTCCTTTGATGCATAAAACTTTTTTTAATTTTGATGAAATCCAACTTATCTGTTTTCTTCCTTTTATGTTTGTGTTTTTGGTATCATACATAAGAATCTGTTGCTAAATCCAGGGTCATGAATATTTACCTTTATGTTTTCTTCTAAGAGTTTTATGTTTTTAGTTCTTATATTTATCCATCCAGTACTTTTTTAAGCTGACAGATAATAATTTTGTGTATTTTTGGGGTACAATGTAATGTTATGATATATAATACATTGTTAAATAATTAAATTATGCTAATTAACATATCCATGACTTTACATATTTATTTTCTTGTGGTGAGAATATTTTAAATCTGCTATTTTAGCAATTTTGAAATATATAATGCATCATTACTAACTACAGTCATCATGCTGAATAGTAAATCATTAGAACTTATTTCTCCTGTCTAACTGAAACTTTGCACCCTTTGACTAACATCTCTTTCTTTGCCCATCCTACCATCCATTCAGTACTCCTGATGGATGAAAGTAAAATCCCCCCTCATAAAATTATCACTTAAACCATCCAAAGCCATTTGAAGAAAATTAAAAATAGAGTGAACTGGTCGGAATTTTCTAGTCTCCATGCTCTTCTTTCCTGATTGAATATTTACCTTGCATTGGCAGCAGTGGCCATGTGTGATCTAGTGACAGCCACACCCAAACAGAAAATCTGAAGGGAAAAGTCACTTATACACACTATAAAGAGTTTACGGGTACAGTGACTCACACCTGTAATCCCAGCACTTTGGAAAACCAAGGTGGAAGGACTGCTTGAGCCCAGGAGTTTGAGACCAGCCTAGACAACAGAGCAAGACCTCATCTCTACAAAAAAAAAAAAAAAAAAAAATTAGCCATGCATGGTGGCACATGCCTGTGGTTCCAGCTACTCAGAGGCTGAGATGGGACGATGCCTTGAACTCAGGAATAAGGCTGCAGTGAGCTATGATCATGCCACTGCACTCCAACCTGGATGACAGAGTGAGACCTCAACTCAAAAAAAAAAAAGGCTTGGGTACTGTTGGCTGATAATCAGGCACACATCATTCAAAATCATTTTACTTCAGTGCCATTTGAAAGAGCATTAATTTGAGTGAGATACATTGAGAATAGGTCATTGCTTTTATTTTCACTTTTTGAGTCAGAGTCTCACTCTGCCACTCAGGCTGGAGTGCAATGGCACACTCATAGCCACCGCAACCTTGACCTGCTAGGCTCAGACGATCCTTCTCCCTCAGCCTTCCAGGTACCTGGAATCACACATGTGTGCCACCAAGCCTGACTAATTTTTTTATTTATTGTAGAGATGAGGTCTTGCCAAGTTGCCCAGGCTGGTCTTGAACCCCTGGGCTCAGGCAATCCTCTCCCCTCTACCTCCCAAAGTCAATATTTTTATTTCAAGAGTCAGTTCTTTAAGGAGTAGGTCATCCCTAGGCTGTCAAGGAAGGGGATCTCTGCGAAGAGAGATTGTCTTAGTTCAGGCTCTTATAAAAGAATACCATACACTGAGTGCTGAAATAGCAACATATTTCTCACAGTTCTGGAGGCTGAAAGTCCAAGATCAGTGTGCTGGCAAATCTGGTGTCTGGTGACGGCTCATTTCCTGGTTTCCAGAGAACCATTTTCTTGTTTTATTCTCATGTGTCAAAGAACAAAGAGAGGGAGAAAGCTCCCTATGTCTCTCCTTACAAGGGCACGCATCCCATTCATGAGAGCTCCACCCTCAAAACAAAATTACCTCTCAAAAGCCCGGCCTTCTAAAACCATCACCTTGGGGTTGTGGTTATAATATATGAATCTAGGGAACAGGAGGATACAAACATTCAGTCTATAACAGAGATCAGGAAGCACAGGAGACTGGAGACATGGGCAGGCCAGATCCAGAAGGGCTCAATACAACATGCCAAGGAATTTGGACTTTATTTTAGAAGCAGTAGCAAAACATGTAAGCATTGTATCTCTGAACACAAGCAGAGTTTCAATTCTCCAGGACTCAAAGATATAGAAATGCCCAACATTTGGTAATTGTAGGTTAGGATCATATTTTTAGCAAATAACAAAGCTCAGAAACTGCCATGGTGACTGAAAAATTAAATTACCAGAAAGAGGTTTGGAAGGACCAAGTTGACCTAGAATTACACAAATAGAAATAGGTTTAGTGTATCTCTCCCCATGAAACATATCCTAGCATAGGGGAGAAAACCTAAAGGTAGGGAGGGACCAGATCACCCCCAACTTGCAACCTGGAATGAAGTTGGTTGTGAATGCCAACATCTAACCCCTAGATTTGTACAACAAAGACAAAGGTAAACCTGAAAGGGGTCAAGGAGGGGCTTAGATTTATTCATTTATTTAATCAGTCTTACAAGAAATATTAATTGAACACCTATTATGTGAAAGAAACTGAGATTCAAAAGTGAAGAGAAAAAATCCCCCAGACATGTTCTCTCCTCTCCAGATTCTTATTGTCTAGATATTCAACAGCAAAAATGATTATTTTATTTTTTTAGAGACAAGGTCTCACTCTATTTCCCAGGCTATAATACTATAGAGTAATCATAGCTCACTGCAGCCTCCAATTCCTGAGCTTAAGACTCCTGAGTATTTAGGACTACAGAATGCACCACCACACCCAGCTAATTCTTTAATTTTTATTTTTCATAGAGATGGGAGTCTCACTATATTGCCCAAGCTGGTCTCAAACTCCTAGCCTCAAGCAATCCTCCTGCCTCAGCCTCCCAAAGTGCTTGGATTATAGATATGAGCCACCACACTAGGCCAAAAAAATGATTTAAGAATGAAAAATGTTGTGATGTAGCCATCTAGACTAAGAGTCAGTGTTCCCATAGTTAGTAAATTTTAAGCCAAGACTTGAAGGCAGGAAAGCCTAATTCCTATCCTATGCTACTTGATCCATACAATTTTTTATATTTTCTAAATATCAATTATTTGTTATAGTGTTACACCCCAACTGCAAGAAAGGAGAATTGCCACCACACCAGGTTCGAATTTTGAGTCCTTTAATAGTGCACAGTCAAGAGTAGGCTCACGCCAAGAAAGCTCTCAACACTGAGTGGAATCAGCAAGAAACTTATAAAGGTAAAATCCGCAAGTGAGCTACATAGCAGGGGGTGAGGGTACCAGGAACTAAAAACAAAAGGAACAATCTCTTGAATTTCAGTTAACAAGGCATACAATTACATGGAATTTGTGGCTAGGGAGTTTTCAAACAGTCAGCAAGAATGGTCGTACCATGAACAGCTCAGGGGAACAAGGCTGTGGGTTTGTGGTCATGGGAACATTACAACAATCACATGTACACACAATGGAGTTACTTATGTCAAGCAAGCTATTATAACCATTTTAGATATTTCATTCCCCCCTTTCAGTTGTACATGAGTTAATTCATTGACCCATCAGTCATTGGTATGGAATTATAATAGGTTCTTACATGCATAAGTTTTACAGAATTGATTTGTTGTTTTACGAAGTTAATAATTCTGTTTAATATACAAGGTTTTATAAGAAACCCGAGGAAGAGGAGGATAAGAGGAAACCAGGGGTTTCAGCTCTTTAGGGTCCCTGGCCACTGCAGCACAGTTGATAGAGTGAGCTGGTGGGGTTACATTAGTTTTTGTGGCTCTCCTGACTCGTGTGTGGTGAATCCAGGCTGGTATCCCATCGACTTTGAGTGTTATTGGAGTGATGATGATGATAATGGGTTCCTTTCAGGCAAGAGTTAGTACAAGACATGGAAGACAGAGTGGGCAAAACAGCACGGACACCAGAGTAGACAGTGGCCTGAACCTGCTGGAGGGACTGAAGATACTTTAGCAGAGATTGATTAGTAATTTTTTCTAGGATGGGATTCTGCAACTGTGGGTCCAAAGAAGAGCTAAAGGTAAAAGGCTTACCCATTTTTCACCAGTCTCTATTATTAATTTGGTTAAAGTAGATTTTAAAGTCCGGTTCATGCATTCTACCTGCCCAGAGCTTTGTGGTTGGTAAGCACAATGTAATTTCCAGTCAATGTTTAGCACTTTACTAACCAGCTGTACTATGGACAAGGTAAAGGCAGGACTATTATTAGCCCCAATAGAGAGGGGAAGCCCAAACCTAGGAATAATTTTATTTAACAAAAACCTTGTAACCATAAGTGCGGTTTCATTTCTTGTGGCAAAGATTTCCGTCCAACTCGAAAAAGTGTCTATAAAAACCAGCAGGTATTGATAACCAGCATGAGGGGGGTTTTGCTTCAGTAAAGTCCATTTCCCATGTTTCTCCAGGGCTTAGTCCCCGGGCCCTGATACCATTTGGTGGTCTTGGTCCTTGTTTGGCATTTACTTGTGCACAAGTTGGACACAGTGGCAGCTGTGGCAGTGAGGCTTCTTAAGTCTTGAATGTCCTTTTCCTCTTGGGTGTAGACAGGCTGTTTTGGAAGCAAGGGAACTAGAAAAGTTTTAGTTAGCAGAATAGTGAAGGGATCTACTGGAGTTCTCCTGCTTCACAAGCTGTCTGATCAGCTAGGCAATTTCCTGTCACCTCTGGAGGTCTAATTTCTGGTGTCCCCTGCAATATATGACGGCTATTTCTTTGGGGAGCTGTATAGCCTCTAAAGGGCTAAAGTTTTCATTCGACATCCAGCAGTCAGAGACTCCCCAGAGCAGTGTCTTTACAGCACAGGGAACTAGTAAGACCAAGTTTTGACCCAAAGTCAGCTTGTTTGCCTCCTTAACCAGTATAGCAGGAGTGGTGATGGCTCAAAGACAGGATGGCCAGCCAGAAGCCACTGGATCCAGACTTTTTGACAAGTAAGCCATAAGTTGCCTCCAGGGTCCTAAGTTCTGAGTAAGAACCCCCTTCACAATTCCCTACTGTTCATGAATAAACAGATAAAAAGACTTGGTAACATCTAGAAGGGCTAAAACCAGGGCTTGGATAAGAACCATTTTTAATTGCTGGAATGCTTGTTCCTCAGTAGCAGTCCATTCTAGGGGTTGATTTCCTGCAGTGGCTGTGTACAAGCGTTTGGCAATTTCAGCAAATCCTGGGATCCACAGCCGGCAAGACCCTACTACCCCCAGGAATTCCCATAGCTGTTTCTTTGTGGTTGGTGTGGGAATTTGAAGAATGGCTTCTTTCCAGGCCAAGGTCAGGGCTCACTTACCCTTTTTTAGCTGGTATCCCAGGTAGAAAACTTCAGTTGAACAGAGTTGTGCCTTTTTCACTGACACATGGTAGCCCAAGTCGTGGAGGAGCTGTAACAGAGCCTTAGTACCTTTCAAGCAAGTATCCAAGGCTGCAGGTGCAAGCAAGAGATTATTTACATAATAGAACAAAGTACATTCAGGGTGTAAGGCATGGTGAAATCCTGTTGCCAAGCTTCCTTGAAAAGGGTTGGGGAGTTCTTGAAACCTTGTGGTAACAAGGTCCAATTTAGCTGGCTGATGTCCCCTGAGTCAGGATCTGTTTATTCAAAAGCAAAAATAGGTTGGTACAACCGGAGGGTCACCAGTAGAGGGCAGGACCAGAACTGACTTTAGATCCTCTGTCTTTGGGCAGCGAGGGCAATTTTTTTTTCCCAGTGACCCTGCTCTTTACAATTTGCACATTGACTTTTGGCTAGCTGGATGTGTCCAGTTTCCTTTTGTCCTTTTTTAGTTTTTCTCTTTGTTTTGTGTGCTAGCCTCAAGCCAGGTTGGGACGCCTTGATGGCTGCAACTAATACTTTTGTTTGTGATTTTGTTGCTCTGTCCATTTTCTTGTCTTCCTGTTTCTGTTTCTCAGCATTTTGGTTCTTAAAAACCTTGTGAGCTACCCCGAGCAACTGAGAAATGTTTATTCCTGTGAAACCTCCCAGCCTCTGTAACTTTCTCTGGATGTCAGGTGCTGCCTGAGCCACAAAAGCCAAATTGATAGCCTGGGCATTCTCGGATGCCAAGGGGTCAAACGGGGTATAGGAACAGAATGTCTCCTGAAGACATTCAAGAAACATCCCTGGTGACTCCTCGGGATCCTGAATAATCTCAGTAGTTTTGGAAAGATTATTAGGTTTTCGGGCTACTCCCTTCAAACCAGCTAATAGAGTCCAGTGATAAGTTTTTAATGTTCTAGACCCTGCCAAAGTGTTGGGGTCCAAATCTGGGCAAGAGGAGGGAAAAACCTCCTCTAACATTTCCTGACTTTCTTCTTGTATAACTGCAGTTGAGGCTAGAATAGACTTTTAGCCTCAGCTCTAATGATCTCTGGCTTTTCAGAAGTATATAGGATTAAAAGGAGCTGCTGGCAATTATCCCAGTGGGATGATGAGTGCACATGATTGATTTTAATCAGGGAGGTTAAAACTTATGGTTTCTCTGAGAACAGTGGATTTTGGTAAGATTTCATTCTTTTGAGAAACAAGTAAAACAAGTTTTCTTTGACGAGTTAGCCAGAGGCCTTTGCATATAACACCCTGTTGTTTTTAAGTTAGAAGCTCTGTTTCCGTATAGTGTGGTTTATGGGAAGGGTCCTGAGTTTTAAGAAAACATATTTTTTACCATGCAGAGGATTTTGGACTAAATTTAACTATTGGTCGATATAGGGAAACTGATCAGGATGACCAGGGGTCCCTGTAATGACCTTTCAGACAGACTGAGTAGCATGATCATTTAGAGACCCTGTAGAGGGCCAATTATTATTAAAAGCAAGGCAGTTTATTTTTTAGAGGGTCCAGAGCCTGCCTTTTGAAAGGCAGACACCATAGTCCTCAGCAAATGCAACAGAGAAATTTTTTAGCATACAATCCAGAGGACTGACAGGTTGCGAATTCTGTGGACACATAATAAACAATGAGCAAACAACAAGCAAACAGTTAAAACACATAGTTAAAACATAATGACAAACAGGGCACGTCCAGACCAAGTCAAAAGAGTTACTGATCCCTGGAACAACCTCAGGGCAGAAAACCAGAGGACTGTATTCAGCCAACGTCTTGGCCTAATGAATAGTGTCCAAAGAGCAAACTTGTCAGGCCGTGACTCCCTTAAACAGAATTATGGCCATAAACAGAACAAAACATAATCTTACCAATAAACTGAGCAAATTCTCACCTCCTAGGAGAACATTGACTCGGGAATTTTTGAGGTAGGAGGAAACCAGTGGTCATTCCTTCTCCCTCCGAGTCCAATGAGAGGTTATGGGGCCCTGGAATCATTCAGGGGGTGCCTCCCCTGTAACTTCTCCATCTAGCCGGGGAGAGCTGGAGTGAAGCCACCTCCCGAGGTTGGCTACTTCTCTCTGGGGCTTGAAATGTTATAGCTGAACCACAAGAAAGGAGAATCACCAGCACACCGGGTTCAAATTTTGTGTCCTTTAATAGCACATGGTCAAGAGTAGGATCATGCCAAGAAAGCTCTCAACACTGAGTGGAATCAGCAAGAAGCTTATAAAGGCAAAAATTTACAAGTGGGCTACATAGTGGGGGTGAGGGTACAAGGAACTAAAAACGAAAGGAATAATCTCTTGGATTTCAGTTAACAAGGCATACAATTACACAGAACCTATGGCTAGGGAGTTTTCAAACAGTTAGCAAGAACAGTGTACAGCTCAGGGGAACAAGGCTGTAGGTCTGTGGTCATGGAAATGTTACAACAATCACATGTACACACTGGGGGAGGTCATTTTTAGGTCAGGCAGACAGCTAAGATGGAGGATTTTAACAAAATGGAGTTACTTATGTCAAGCAAGCTATTATTAACACTTTAGATATTTCATTAGATATTTCAGTAGTAACTGAAAGCGTCTTCTCTCAGACAGACACTTAATGTTTATGTTTGTTAATAGTGTCTCTTGACAATAAAAGTTGGAAGCTTTTGATGTAACAAAATTTACCATTTTTTTCTTTTATACTTTTGGTGTTTGTATTTTATTTATCTAGTAGTCTCCAACCTGCAGTTATAAAGCTATTCTCCCAGTACTTTTAAATAGATTTTCTTATAATAGTTTCAAAGTTTTACCTTTTCACTTTTAGACCTATAATCCATCTAAAATTTAACTTTCAAATGTGAATTAGAGGCCTAGTTCAGTGACTCAGGCTGTAATCCCAGCACTTTGGGAGGCCGAAGCGAGTGGATTGCCTGAACCCGTGGGTTCGAGACTAGCCTGGACAACAGGGCAACATGATGAGACCTCATCTCTATAATTAAAAAAAAAAAAATTAGCTGGGCATGGTAGCACACGCCTGTAGTTCCGGCAACTTGGAAGGCTGAGGCAGGTGGATCACCCGAGCACAGAAGATCGACGCTGGGGTGGTCGTGAGCATGTCACTGCACTCCAGCCTGGGTGACAGAGTGAGACTCCAACTCAAAAAAAAAAAAAAGTGAATTAGATACCTGATTTTATTTTATTTTATTTTCCATAAGGAAGGCCAGTTCTCTCAATGCCATTTATTAAATGGTTCATCCTTTTCCCACTGGCATGTGGTGACACGTAGGCCACATTCTATAAATCTGTTCCTAGATCTAATTCTGTGTCAACAGTACAGTTTTATTTATATAGCTTTTAACAATGTCTTACTATCTGATAGAGAAATTCCCACCTCCTGCTTCTTTTGTAGAACTGTCTTGCCTAGCTTCTAAAGTTTTATAATCAGTGTGTCAAGTTCCACATAATCATTTTGAGATTTTGATTATCATTGCTTTAAACTCATAATTTAATTTAAGGAGAATTGATATCTTTCTATCAAGCATTCCTTTCCACAAATAAGTTCGACTGCTTCATTTCTTCAGTTCTGCTTCTACGTCCTTTGTGATAGTTAATTATATGTGCCAACTTGCCTGGGCCGCAGGATACCCATATTTGATTTAATATGATTTCTGGGTGTGTCCATGAGAGTGTTTCCAGAAGAGATTAGCATTTGAATTGGTGGACTGAGTAAAGAGGATCCACCCCAGTGTGGGTGACATCGTCCAATCTGTTGGGCGTCTGAATGAAACAAAGAGGTGGAAGAAGGTTGAATTCATCCTTTATCCACCTGACTACTTGAGATGGATCATTGATGTCCTGCCCTGACACTAGCTCTCAGGCCTTGGATTACACTGGCTTTTTTTGGGTCTCCAACTTGCAGACTGTAGGACTTCTCATCCTTCATAACTGTATGAACCAATACCTTTTTTTTTTTTTTTTTGAGTCAGAGTCTCATTCTGTTGCCCAAACTGGAGTGCCATCACATGATCACGGCTACCACAGCCTTCACTTTCTGGGATCAAGTGATCCTTCCTCCTCAGACTTTCAAGCAGTCAGAACTACAGGTCACCGCCACCACACCTGGCTAATTTATTTATTTATTTTTTAATGTACTGTAGAGACAAGGTCCCACCAAGTTACCCAGGCTGGTCACAAATCCCTGGACTCAGGCAATCCTCTCACTTCTGCCTCCCAAAGTGCTGGGATTACAGGAATGAACCACTGTGCCTGGCTGAACCGATATTTTATAATAAACCTCTTGATTGATAAATAGATAGAAGCCAGGCTCGGTGGCTCAGCCTGTAATCCCATGCCTTTGGGAGGCTGAGGCGAGTGGATTGTCTGAGCCCGCGGGTTCGAGACCCGCCTGGGCAACTTGGCGAGACCTCATCTCTACAATAAATCAAAAAAACTAGCCGGGCGTGGCAGTGCATGCCTGTAGTTCCAGCTACTTGGAAGGCTGAGGTGGAAGGATCGCCGGAGCCCAGCAGGTCAAGGCTGCGGTGGCCAGGAGTGGCCACTGCACTCCAGTCTGGGCGACAGAGTGAAACACCAAAAGATAAATAGATAGATATAGACGTATAGGTATTTATTGGTTCAGTTTACCTGGAGAACCCTAGTACCTCCACCAATAAACTTAAAATGTTCTCCATAAAGACTTTACATAAGATGATATCTTTGGAAGCTAAAGCTCATGAATAGCAGAAAATTTAGGTTTAAGGGAGAAAGTAAAGAAGCTAAATTCTGAAGTTTCTTCTGAATCAGCACAACATAAAACATCTTAAAGAAAGTAAAATGGAAAATTCATTTTAATGGACCACTCTAGAAGACAATAGGAATATGTGCAGTGCAGCATAACCTGTGCTATAATGCTTCTTTTTTTGTTTGTTTGTTTTTGCAATCTTACAAGAAATTGCAAGGAAGACTGCCCTGTTTCCTGAGACACTACCTAATGTGTTAGTCATAGGAATTTGCGGGCATATTTGTTTACACTGGGGAATAACTTATGCTAACACTCTGTCCCATGGATTACTTTATTTTAACAGAGAATAAAACATAAGGTCAAGGAATTAAGCTATTAAAGGAAAATTACACATGTGAACCTGACCACCAATTCACTGTTTTATTTAGCTCAGATCACTAAAATTAAAATTGATGAAGTAGACATAACAGGATGAAGAAAATCTAAGTGTAAGCATAGAGGATATGTCCAACAATGTCGATTTCCGTTTGCCGAGGGCAATGAAATCAGGTCACCTATTCCAGAGTTTCTTAGATACATGAGTCACCTACATGAGATAAAGAGGAACTCAGTTTTAAGAGTTTCTGAGGGCTGTCTTAGAAGAAGGAGGTCAGCATAGTCTTTCTCAAAACGTGAGGAAAGAATCAAATTAGGATACAAGTTAAGGTAATATTTACAAGAACATTATGAAGTTTTCCAAACTTTGCAATATCAATATGTTTGCCACTTGTGTTAAAGTATCATAATCCCCAGAGTAATCAACAGTATAATCCCAAAAGTTTAAAAAAGCTTTCTTTGGGATTATCATAAAAGGAGAGCTTCCCATATAGCCTTAGAAAATGGAAACTGGCCGGGCTGGGTGGCTCAGCCTATAATCCCAGCACTTTAGGAGGCCAAGGCGAGTGGATTGCCTGAGCCTGCGGGTTCGAGACCCACCTGGGCAAGTTAGCGAGACCTCGTCTCTACAATAAATCAAAAACTAGCCAGATATGGTAGCTCACGCCTGTAGTTCCGGCTACTTGGAAGGCTGAGGCAGAAGGATCGCCAGAGCCCAGCAGGTTGAGGCTGTGGTGGCCGGGAGCATACCACTGCACTCCAGTCTGGGCGACAGAGTGAGACTCCAACTGAAAAAAAAAAACAGAAAATGGAAACTGATGATGAGGAGATACCATATTAAATTCTTAGTGTTGCAAAGGAAAAAGGTACACTATGTAAAATCACTGTCTGCATAGAGGGTGATTAATCTTCAGGAAGCTGCACCGCTTATTAATAAGGTGTTTTCCAAGAGAACCTACCTGTACACAAGCACTTTCCTTGTAATTCTTGTCATTTCTGTTAGCTAGGAGTCTGTGCTTGGGGCAAATTGAAATGATGTTGGTGCTAATGCATAACTAACACACATACATTAATTTCCAGTTGCTGATATAACAAATTACCACAAAATTAACAGTTTAAAACAACACAGAGTTATTACATCATAGTTCTGTAGGTCAGAAATCCAGTGAGCTCAACTAGTTCCACACTTGGAGTCTTACAAGGTCAAAATCAAGTTATCAATTTTCCTGGACTCTTATTCAGAAGCTCCAGGGGGAAATTCATTTCCAAGCCTGTTCAGGTTCCTGTTTCCTTGCTGGCTGTCAGCCGGTGTTGCCTTTAGTTCACAGGAGCCTGGCTCCATTCCTCTTCTCCACACACACTACAAATAAGACTTTTGTCAACATTCAACATCTGAATACTAAACAAGTTCTTGAACTGGTGGTTTATGTCCATCTGCTTATTCAACTTTCCCACCTGTTTCATTCCCAGTAACTTTTGCAGGATTACTATCTTCACCACGAAGCTCTCTAAGCTTCCCAACTCAAACTTGGGCTTCTTGAGCATTTTACTTTTCAAACAAAGACACCATTGAAAAAATAGCTAGGTTGGCAAGCCTTTTCTATGTCTTTCCAGTGTTGCCTGGAATCAATTTATTGATCACTTCTTTTAAAGTATTTGTTTGCACCTCTAGGGTTGTCATCTTCCAGATTTCTCAAACCCATCGATGCCAAGCATCAGCATAACCCAATTATTGTGTTGACACAGAACAAATGAGGTAAATAATCATTGGCAGTTGTGACATTAACATGAGCTTCAATCATGCTCTACCATCAAACACATGTTGTCACGGATCAGATCCATGCTATAAAAGTTAGGTAGGTAGTTTGTGCCCTGAACATCTTCAGTAATTAGCTTGAATTTTCTAAATGCCACTTTATCATCTGTAGATTAGCAAGGCTTACTTCAAAAGCGCAACCCTTGAGGCCAACAGAAGCAATTTTGGTTTCTTGAGTCCCTGTGACTAGTGTTCTACCAATATTTTTATGCTAAACATAGCTGGTGTTTTCACATCATACCAATCTTTCTTAGAAAATGGGTTAACCACTTTCTTCTTGGCTCCTTTCTGCTGCCTTTTGTAGGGTACTGGTTCCTGACAACCATCATAGTGTTGCTCAAAGAGCCAAAAAGGACAAATCCTTGCACATGACCTCTACATCTCAGGGGCAGCAATGGTGAGACAAACGCAATTTGTGCTTTGAATCTGACTTGTCCTTCTGTTGCATCACTTCTGCCTCTAGCTAGAGAAATTCCTCTGTTTTTAGGAGATCACATGATTAGACTGAGCCCACCTAGGTAATCTCCCCGAACATAAGGTATAATCTCGATTCTAACTGCAAAGTTCCTTTTGTCACATAACATAACATATTCATAGACTCCAGGTTCTTAAGTTGTGGATATTTTGCGGATATCCACTATACATAGTGTGTCTTATACTTGTGCCACACAACATCCTAAGTGCTTTTCTTTTTTTTTCCTTTTTTTTTTTTTTTTTTTTTGTCGGAGTCTCACTCTGTCGCCCAGGCTGGAGGGCAATGGATGGCACACTCACAGCCACCACAGCCTCGACCTGCTGGGCTCAAGTGATCCTTCTGCCTCAGTCTTCCAAGTAGCTGGAACCACAGGCATGTGCCACCACACCCAGCTAATTTTTTTATTTATTGTAGAGACAAGGTCTAGCCATGTTGCCCGGGCTGGTCTCAAACCCTTGAGCTCAGGCAATCTTCTTGCCCCCGCCTCCCAAAGTGCTGAGATTACAGGGTTGAGCCACCGCACATGGCTATCCCAAGTGCTTTACACAGAACAACTGATTTAAACTTCACAAAAACCCTGTGACTGGCACTTTGAACATCAAAACCGTGTTACAGATAGGCACCAAGGAAAAAGAGCTTAAATAACTTGCCCAAGTTTACACAATTTTTAAGTAGCACTGTTGGGCTACATCTGCAAGACATCTGGCTGCCAGGTTTGTGCTTTTTATCACCACACCACACTCCCTCTACATGTTTCCTTCTGCAACCAAGAGTGTGTGTTGTCCCAGAGTGTCAGAGGACCACATGAATGATTCAGATTGCTGAAACCATTCTGGACTCAGTCAATATAAATTCCTGACTGGTTTTTCTTTTTCTACTTAGCAAAATTATATTTTTCTGAAACTCCTCTCAAAATAGCAGTTAGTTGTTTAACTAAACCTATGTCAACCACACACTTATAAGTAACTAATTTATCCAGAAAGTAATTTATTAAAAATTAAACAAAGTAAGCTGAGTGTGGTGGTCCGTGCCTATAATCCCAGGACTTTGGAAGGTGGAGGCAAGAGGATTGCCTGTGTACAGAAATTCAAGACCAGGCTGGACAACTTGGCAAGACCTCGTCTCTACAATAAATAAAAAAATTAGCCAGGTGTGGTGGCACAACCCTGTAGTTCCAGTTACTTGCAAAGCTAAGTTGGAAAGATCACTTAAGCCCAGCAAGTAGAGGCTGCAGTAGCCATGAGCCACTGCACTCCAGCCTTGGTAACAGAGTAAGATTCCAACACACACACACACACACACACACACACACACACACACACACACACACAATTTTAAACAAAGTAACCTAATCATTTACTTAATCTTAAAAAGCAACTTATTAAGAAATATGTTTCAATACTAAGTACAAAGAGAATGTTATAAAATGTGGCCTTTAAAATACATATATACTTCCCCAAAATTAAGGAATCTGTTTCTAATATAAGGGAGAAAATTATCTAAGACCTACACAGAGTTCACAGAGATTTTTAGATGTCCTTTCAGTGGAATACTGGCCTACCAGGCTGTTTTGGTTATATGTTACTGAGTAACAAATGACCTTAAAATTTTGCAGTTTAAAACAACAAACATTTGTTTTTTGTCTGTGGGTCAGGAATCTGGAAGAGGTTTAGCTCATTGGTTCTGGCTTAGAGTCTCTCACAAGGGTTCAGTTATCTGAAGGCTTAACCAGAGCCAAAGAACCATTTTCTAAGACGGCTAATTTACTAAGTTGTTTCAAGAGGTCTCAGTTCCTTACTGGTTGTAACCTGGGTGCTAATCTCCTCACATGTGAGCCGCTCCCTAAAGCTTCTTGAATATTCTTACAATATGGCAACTGACTCCTCCCAAAAAGAGTGATTTGAAAGAGAGAGGATAAGAAAGTGAAAGAAGTCATCAACAAAAGATCACATATTGATCCTATCAAATGCAACATCCATCATAGACAAGTCTATAAAGTCAGAAAGATTATTGCCTAGAGTTGGGAAGGTTGAAGGGAAATAATGAATACCAATGGATGCAGGGCTTTTGGGGAGGAGGCGATAGAAATTTTCTAAAACTGATTGTGGTAATGATTTCATAGCTCTGTATATACAACTTAAAACCATCCCATTGGATAGTTTAAGTAGATTAATTGTATAGTATGTGAATTATATCTCAATAAAGCTACTATTTAGTAGAATAAGGAGGAGGAGGGAAAAAAAGAGGATGAGGAAGAAGGAAACTACAATGTCCTTTATATCCTAGTATCAGAAATCACACACTATCGTTTTCCCTATATTCTACTGATTAGAAGTGAGCCACTAAATCTATCCCATACCCAAGAGAAGAGTAATCAAGCTCCACCTCTTTTTTTTTTTTGAGTTGGAGTCTCATTCTGTCGCCCAGGCTGGAGTGTAGTGGCACGCTCACAGCCATCACAGCCTCGACCTGCTGGGTTCAGACAATCCTTCCACCTCAGCCTTCCAAGTAGCTGGAACTACAGGCATGCACCACCATGCCTGGCTAATTTTTTTGATTTATTGTAGAGATGAGGTCTCAACAAGTTGCCAGAGCTGGTCTCGAACCCATGAGCTCAGGCAATCCTCTCATCTCAGCCTCCCAAAGTGCTGGAATTACAGGCGCAAGCCACCACACCTGGACAATTTCCACCTCTTAGTGGAAAGAGTATACCACCCACCACCTCCTCCCTGAGCCAGCTGGGCACATACCTGGACAGTGATGACAGCAGTGGCAGCAATTGAGCCCACCCAGGCTCTCCCCATGTCAAAGTCACAAGGCTGACGTCAGCTATGTGGAGGCTGGGGCAGAAGGCCTCAACACCCACCAGAGCCACAGTGGACAGGCACCAACCTCCACCAGGCCTGTGGGGTAGCGAGAGCGTCAGCCCAGGATGTGCTTCCCTCTTACCCCCACCAGCCCCCAGCACCTCAGGGACTCCACTCCTCCTCACCCCACCTGGCACTGTGAGGCCCATGACCTCCTGGGCATCTCAGTGTGACTTCAGTCCTGTCCTGGACATGTGGATGTGGGCTGTATTTTGGGCATGTGAGTAAATCCAACCAACCTAGAGGGCTCCAATCAATAAAATGAAACCACCCATCCAAAAAAAAAAGAATTTCTGGACATATTTAAAGTCAACATATGGATCCTCACAAGGTTATCTGATTCTATAGGATTGTCTATCTATTGACTAGGCTATTTTATGACTCTATAGAAAAGTCACAGAAAGTTGATAATAAGGCATATCAACAATGCAAACAAATTTTTTATACAGATATAATTGATTTCCACTCTGCAGAATGGGTAATTCCAAATATTACCTTTTATTGACCTGCAGAATAGTAACCAATTTTTCCGTATTAGCAAATTTACTTCAACATTTCTGATTGCTTATATACCTCTATCCTTCACATTCCCTTGGAATATGTTATAACATTTTACTACTTTTATTAATTAATGAGTTGGATAAAATCTTTGACACATTTATTTTATATTGGCATTAAAGTTGTGTTTTTTAACCTTCTGAAAACTTCACTTTAGTATTATGATTCATGCATTTACACTGCTCTTTCTGTCAAAATTGGGGGGAAATGTGTTACTCTCAGCTCAGTGATACACAGCACAATATAAAATGAGATCATTTTCATGGCCTAGAGGTTACAAATTTCCATATTCCAGTATTCTTAATCTCTATGTAATGTATAGCATCTATGCAAAGTCACACATATTATGAGAGCTCATCAGGTATTTGAGGCGGTAGAAGTAATGACAAAGAAAATATGACACCCATCTTAGGGTCTCAAGCTCTGAGAGAAAAAATGATTTACTTTACTTTAAAATGCTTTCACATAAACAGGTTAAAATATTTATGTGTATGAGGGCTCATTTTCAACTATACCCAAGAATCAATACATTGTCCTAAATAGGAATACACACCTTAGAGTGGTAAGCTAGCATTGAAGTAAAAGAATATGGAAAGGGAGCCAAAAAACAAACAGAGTTATCTTTTGGAGAGTGGGCCCCTTGTAGTGCACTTGAAATTCATTCCTCAAATGGCCAACTAAAGTTTTTATCTGGAAGTTTTGAGAGGGTTGAGTTATGATATGCAGAAGAAACAACCCAAATTATGGCAAACAGATGACTGGTTCTTCCACCATGGCAATGCACCTGCCCATACTGTGCTAAAGTGGCCAGCAGTTTTTTACCCAAAACAGCATGACACTGTGCCTCACCCACCCTATTCACCTGATCTTGCCCCAAGTGACTTCTATTTGTGTCCCCAGATGAAAAAAAAGTCCTCAAAGGGAAACGTTTTGACCATGTGAAAGAGGTGAAACAAAAAATGGCAGAAGTACCAAAAGGCATCCAAATTGACACATTCAAAAACTGTGTTAGCCAGGCTCGATGGCTCAGCCTGTAATCCCGCGCCTTTGGGAGGCTGAGGTGAGTGGATTGCCTGAGCCCACGGGTTCGAGACCTGCCTGGGCAGGCGAGACCTCATCTCTACAATAAATCAAAAAAATTAGCCGGGTGTGGTAGCATGTGCCTGTAGTTCCTGCTACTTGGAAGGCTGATGCAGAAGGATTGCCGGAGCCCAGCAGGTCGAGGCTGTGCTGGCCGGGAACAGCCACTGCACTCCAGTCTGGATGATAGAGTGAGACTCCAACTCAAA
>NW_007258104.1:209629-231060 GCF_000164805.1 Carlito syrichta | reverse complement strand
TCCACTCACCTCAGCCTCCCAAAGGTGCAGGATTACAGGCTGAGCCACCGAACCTGGCTCACAATTTTTTAATAAATAAAATCCAGGGATTTTTTTCGTTCCCCCCATACATTACAATAGTAGATACTACAAGAACTTCTGATAAATTGCAAATTTTTGACTTCATAACAAATTAAAGCTATAGGTTCAAGAACCAGTAAAAAAGTTTTTCCATCTGTGCCTAAACAGAACTTAAAAATCCAGCAACCCCAGTATCTGTGCCATTAGGAATGAGCATAATTTTTGAATGTCCCAAGCTTAGCTACTGATCTAGATTTGTGAACATCTGAATTCAATTAGTCAGTGAGTTAAATCTGGCCCCTGGACTATTGTTGCATTTACTAAAGGTGCTGTTGGAACACCTAAAAAAATAAAAAGGACAGAGCACAAAAACAATGAACTGACTCTTTTGGGTCCACTATTAACAAATGTGTGTGATTGAAATTGGCCTTGCTATCATTGTAAACTAACTGAAAAGTTGAAAAGAAGAGATGCACAGTCATCACTATCAGTAATTTTTGGAAGTTATTGCTATTCATCGAAATAAGCCTAATTGACCAGTTCACATCTGGTAAGTGGCAAAAACAAATCAAAATCATGTTCATCTGGCATCAAAGTCTACACTCATTTATCTACCCTATGCTGCCTGTGTCCGAGAACTGAACTGGGATCCACTCATCCAGTGCAGTAAATCCAAATATCCACGCTGGAAATGCAGGAATAGAAAGAACAATTCGCATTGCAGAGTACTAAACAAAGAGTATTAGGCAGCTAAAATGCTCAAATCCTGGCCTCTCCAATGGCTTTTATATGCAAGGACTTTTTTTTTTTTTTTTTTTTTTTTTTTGAGTTGGAGTCTTACTCTGTCACCCAGACTGGAGTGCAGTGGCCGCTCCCAGCCACCGCACCCTCGACCCGCTGGACTCCGGTGATCCTTCCACCTCAGCCTTCTGAGTAGCTGGAACTACAGGCGCACGCTACCACACCCGGCTCATTTTTTGATTTATTATAGAGATGAGGTCTCGCCAAGTTGTCCAGGCAGGTCTCAAACCCGCGGACTCAGGCAATCCACTCACCTTGGCCTCCCAGAGTGCTGGGATTACAGGCTGAGCCACCGAGCCCGGCCACGCAAGGACTTTTTAAAGTAGGGGTAAATTTCAGGAAAGTGGATGTTATAAGCAAAATCATAAATTAATTCATAGAAGTTACACATTGGTTTAAGCTTAAAAGGGTGGGGTATGCCAAAATAGTAAGTGCCATCTATGACATTATCCACAGCTAACATAATGCTAAATGGACATAAAATGGAAACATTTCCCCTGAAAACTGAACAAGACAAGGCTGCCCACTCTCACCCCTCTTGTTCAACATTGTGTTGAAAGTCCTAGCTAGGGCAATTAGACAAGAGAAGGAGTATCCAAATAGAAAAAGAGGAAGTCAAGTTATCCCTCTTTGCTGATGATATGATCCTACACCTTGAAAATCCAAGAGAATCTGTCAAAAACCTGTTTGCACTGATAAAGGACTTTGGTAAAGTCTCAGAGTACAAAATAAATGTACAAAAGACAGTTGCATTCCTATCCACCAACAACAAGCAGGCAGAGACGCAAATAAAAAGCACAATACCATTCATAATTGCCACATAAAAAATGAAATACCTCAGCATCTTCCTAACCAGAGAAGTGAAAGACTTTTACAATGAGAACTACAAAACACTGCTCAAAGAAATTCAAGAAGACACAAACAAATGGAAAAATATTCCATGCTCATGGATAGGAAGAATCAACATTGTTAAAACGTCCATTCTACCAAAGGCAATCTACAGATTCAACGCAATACCCATTAAGTTACCAACATCACTCTTTTCAGACCTGGAAATGACAATACAGAAATTCATATGGAAACATAAATGACTACGAATAGCCAAAACAATCCTTAGCAAAAGAAACAAAGCAGGAGGTATCACACTTCCAGACTTCAAACTTTACTATAAGGCTACAGTAATCAAAACAGCCTGGAATTGGTACAAGAACAGGCACATAGACCAATGGAACAGGATAGAGATTCCGGAAGCAAAGTCTCAATTTCACAACCAACTCATCCTTGACAAAGCCTCCAACAACAACCACTTGAAGAGGAGAACCTATTCAGTAAATGGTGCTAGGAAAACTGGCTGATCACATGCAGAAGATTGAAACAGGACCCCTACCTATCACCATACACAAAAATTAACTCTAAATGGACCAACGACGTAAACATAAAACCTCAAACTATAAGAATTTTAGAAAACTCAGGAGACACCCTTATGGAAATTGGAACTGGCAGCCAATTCCTGAACAGAACCTCAAGTGCCCATACCATAAGAAATAAGATAGACAAGTGGGACCTCATCAAACTGATGAACTTCTGCAAAACAAAAGAAACCATCAAGAGAGTGGGGAGATAGCCCACAGAATGGGAAAAAATATTTGCCAACTGTATTTCTGACAAAGGCCTAACATCTAGGATCTACAAGGAAGTGAAACATGCCAAAAGAAAAAAAAACAACCCCATTAAAAAATGGGCAAAAGACATGAATAGACACTTCTCGAAAGAAGATTTATGGGGAGCCAACAGACATATGAAAGAGTGCTCAGCCTCACTAATCATCAGAGAAATGCAAATTAAAAACACATTGAGATACCTACCACCTAACCCCAGTAAGAATGGCCATCATTGATAAAACAAACAACAACAGATGCTGGCCAGGATGCGGAGAAAAAGGAATGCTTCTACACTGCTGGTGGGAATGCAAACTAGTGCAACCTCTTTGGAAGACAGTATGGTGATTTCTGAAAGAACTAGAAATTGACCTTCCATATGACCCAGCAATTCCCCTATTAGGAATATACCCAGAAGAACTCAAATCATTCTACAAAAAATATACTTGTACATGTATGCTTATTACAGCTCTATTCATAATAGCAAAAACATGGAACCAACCATGCTGCCCATCGAAGCTGGACTGGATAAAAAAAAAAAAATGTGGTACATATACAATGGAATATTATGCAGCCATAAATAAGGACAAACATATGGACTTCGTGGCAACTTGGATGGATTTAGAGTTAATCATACTCAGTGATGTTTCACAGAAACAAAGAACAAAGTACCATATGTTCTCACTCATAACAATTATCATAATACTATAAGAAATGCATTGGCAGTAGTGGGAAACTGCCAGGGGAGGGGGGTGGGATTGGCAGTTGAGAGAAACTGCTAGGGGAGGGTGGGGCAAACCTCATCAACAAGGGTACCTGCATAATTAACATTTGTATACCTAACCCTGAAATGTACTCCAATCTTTAAAATAAAACAAAACAAAACAAAATAAAATTTTAAAAGGTGAGGTATGTTGAAGCAGGGGCTTACAGGTCATAGGTGAACTCAAAGATTTTCTGACTTGCTATTGGTTAAAGAAAAGAAGCTTTATTTAAAGATTTGAAGTCAGTAAAATAATGTTAACTGACAAAGGAGAGTGACTTTCTCCAAGGCCCTCAGGAAGAGACTTAGAACAAAGGAAGATAGTTAAAGGCCAGTCTTCATTTCCCCTTATGTGCGGTCTCCATGCCTGTGACCCCTTCAGTGGGGGTCCTCAGTAAGGGCCCGAGTCTCTGAAAAACAACTCATGGAAATAGGTTAGGATGTTATCTTCAGTTTCTGTAGGGAAAACAAACATATCTGAAATGTTAACTTCCTTGGCTCACGTTCTAGCTACTATTACCCACCCCCTTGATTACTTCGGGGCTAGGTAGGTGCCTAGAATTTCCCTTGAAGAAAATTTAAGACTTTTCTGTTTCTATGCTTAGGGTCTACAGATCCCAAAAAACGGAGTCCCCTACTCTGTCTCTTCAGAATTATTGTGATTACCTGTTTTTATTATTGCTATGAACTATTATTAGCTATGAGTGAATATTTCCGGATCATATGATTTTCATTTTGTGTAAGCTCAATATTCCTAAAGACAAATGATATAGTAAGATTTTGAGATTCTTCATTTTGCCCAAGTTCTAACAAGATTTTATTTCTTTCCAAAGAAATTTCTTTTGACCCATTTAAAATATGATTTCATTTTGGAAAAGTTAATACACAGGAAAAATGAGCAAAGACAAAAAAGTAAGGAAGGACAATGTGTTCAAGGAAGAATAAGTCATTTAATTTGACTGGAATATAAGGCATGTGTAGAGAAGTGCTGGAGATAAGCCTCGAAAGATAATTTTTATATAATTATTTATGTATAAAACTCACATGTGACTGTCTTATTAGGCCACATCTACTTAGTCTCAGAAGTACCTAATCAAAAACATGGACATAAATCGAATTAAGAATGTATGGATGCATGTGATATTATGAATATATATTTGGTTTTCCACCTGTTTTCTGGCATGCAACTCCTAAAATCCTTGTAATCTCCAAACTGCATACCAGTTGATATTTGTATGCTAATATCAACTGGTATCTTCAGGATGGGGCTGGTCACTGGAAAGATAAAGGCATGATTAAAGAATTGGGACTTCCACCTCCCAACCTCTAGGGAGGGGAGACTATAGGTCAAGTTGATCACCAATGACCAATAGTTTATCAATCATGCTACATAATGAAGCCTCTGTAAAAACCCAAGAGGAAGGAGTTCGGAGAGCTTCCAGATAACTGACCAACATGGAGGTTCCTGTAGGGTGAACATGAACCTGCTCACCTCTTCCCCTATATTTTGCCCTATGCATCTCTTCATCTGTATCCTATGTTATAGCCTTTATAATAAACTAGTAAACCAAGTGTTTCCCTGAGTTCTGTGAGCTATTCTAGCAAATTAATAGAACCCAAAGAGGGGGTGTGGGAACTTGAAGCCAGTTGGTCAGAAGTTCTGGAGGCCCAGATTTAGTGGGAAAGAGGGGATGATCTTGTGGCACTAAACCCTCTACCTGTGGGATGGAAAGCTACCTCTGAATAGATAGTGTCCAAACTGCTGCAGAACTGATTATTAGCTTGCTGGTGGGGAGAAATTCACATATTTTGGGGTCATAGAAATCTTCCGTGTTGATTATTGTGGTACGAGAGCAGAGGAAAAGCAGTTTGAGAGTTTTTCTGAAACAATGCATAATATGGAATTTTTTAAAAACTTTCTGTTGTTAAAACTTAGATACTGTAAAGAGTACTTGTCTTAGTTGTACAGTTCAAAACATTTAAAAATATGTTTGCACTCTTACAGCCACTACCCAGATCAAAATGCATAACATTTTCAGCAACCCAAAAAGCTTATTCTACTTCTTTATTAATATTCCCTCTCCCCCCCAAAAAAGCCCATTACTTCTGTTTGTATTGCAACAGATTAGATTTGCCTATTTGTTCCTGATTTCATGTAAGTGGAATCACACAGAATGTACTATTTTGTGTCTTCTTTCACATGCCTTTATATCTGTATGAGATTCATCTAAGTTGTTGCAAGCAGTAGTAATTTTTTTTATTTCTGTGTGGCACTGTAGTCTATGAAAATATACCATAATTTATTCTTTCATTGAGATGTTGATGAACATTTGTTTGGTTCCCATTTGGGGATATTATAAATAAAGCTGCAATAAAGATTATTTTACATATTTTTTGGTGGACTAAATAATCATTTCTGTTGGGCATATACCTAGGATGGAAATTCTGGGTTATAAATTATACATGGTTAGCTTTAAATGTGTTCTCTCAATTTACACTCCCACCAGCAATATATGAGAATTCTAATTTATTCACATCTTCTCAATTGTCAATCTTTCTCATCTTAACCATTCTGGTGGAGGTGTAGTGATATTTCATTCTAGTTTTAATTTGCATTTCCCTGATGATGTTGAACCCTTTTTCATGTGCTTGTTTGCCAGGAAGGTATCATCTTTTGTGAAGTGCCTATTCATGGGATGTAGATTTTACCCAAAGTTATAAAGAAATAATGGTGTGGGCTACATTATACAACACAGAGTAACTCTTCCCCCAAAAAATCCTCTTTAAATATCTTTGTTCTTTCTTCTCAAAGAGTTGCTTCATTTTTTTTCCTCTCCCTTATCTTCCCACAAAGATAAAATAAAATATAAAATCTTCTCAACTTCTCCTCCTCCACACTCTTACTAAAAAATTCCTTCATCTTCAGTCTACAGGATAATAGCTAATCAAACCTTATTCAGCAAAACAAAACTTGGTTCACACCTATTGAGTCAGAAGTTTGCACCTGGGGGGGTCTCAATACATTGTGTTCATACCAGATTCTAACTCCACTAGACTATAAACTCCTCCCTTCAAACTCTACTATCTTATTTATGAGATAATATACCTGTTTAATTTCTATCTGCATTCAACGGAAGCAAGTTCTTTGTTTTGTTCAATATAGAAAGAGTGCCTGATATATGGTAGGTGCTCAGTAAACATTTGTTGAATAAATTTTTTTTAAAGATTAAAAAGAAAGTACTAGCCAGGCTCGGTGACTCAGCCTGTAATCCTGCGCCTTGGGAGGCTGAGGTGAGTGAATTGCTTGAGCCCACGGGTTCGAGACCTGCCTGGGCAACTTGGTGAGACCTCATCTCTACAATAAGTCAAAAAAATTAGCCGGGTGTGGTAACGCACACCTGTAGTTCCAGTTACTTGGAAGGCTGAGGCGTAAGGATCGCCGGAGCCTAGCAGGTCAAGGCTGCGGTGGCTGGGAGTGGCCACTGTACTCCAGTCTGGGCAACAGAGTGAAACTCCAACTCAAGAAAATAAATAAATAAGTAAATAAAAATAAAAAGAACTGAGGACACTGTAATTGCCTGTCCAGCATCCAATCTCCTCTATGGGAAATCACCCAAATTTCACTCTGACCACCTCCCCAGTGAAACCCATGTACTGCCAGGGAACTCAATTCCACCACTGACTCTATGGCAGGTAGGTCGGTCTACCTAATGTAAACCACATAATCCTATCTTCTGGTTAAAGTTACTACAACCCAGTTTCAGTCAATGAGATTAAGGGTGACACTTACTGAGGGATTCTAGAAAAGAGGTTTCTGAAGAGACAGTCTAGAAAACATCTCTCTCATGCCACCACTCCCATCCTCACCCTATGTGGACAAAGAGGCAGATAACCCAGTGGTTGTCAGTGCCATCTTGCAACAAGAAGAGAGAACCAGACTCTGGATGAAAACAAAATAGAAGTCAGAAAAAGGAGTTATCTGGGTTCTTGGTGACATCATTAAGTCACTGAATCAGATCAACCCCTGAAGCTTGTCCTACCTCACATAAGGCAATACATCTCCTTTATTAGTTGGTTTATTCCATTTTCTGTTGCTATAACAGAATACTGCAGAGTAATTTGCGTTCAAAAGAAATGTATTTAGCTCACAGCTCTGGAGGCTGCGAAGTCCAAGAGCAGGGTGCTGACATCTAGTAAGGGCATTCTTGTTGCGTCATAACATAGGCCATCACATGGCAACTTCAAATGGCAAAAGGGCAAGATCATGCATATCAACTCAGGTCTCTCTCATCTTTTAGCCACCTACTCCATTATGGAGGTCTGACTGTGATGACTTTGTCTAGTTCTAATTACCCCAAAGTTCTTACATCCAATCAACATATGCATTTGGGGATTAAGTTTCTAACACATGAAAATTGACAGACACATTCAAATCATAGCATTAGTTAGAGCCCAAGAGTGGTGGCACATGCCTGTAATCCCAGCACTTTGGAAGGCTGAGGTGGGAGAATTGCTTGAGCAATTTGCTGGGCGATACAGCCAGACTCCATCACTACAAAAAGAATTTTTAAATTAGCCAGGCATGGTGGTGTGCACCTGTAGTCCTAGCTACTCAGAAGGCTGAAGAGGGAGGATTGTTTGAGCCCAGGGATTCAGTGCTGTGGTGAGCCATGATCACTGCACCCCAACCTGGGTGACAGAGTGAGACCCTGACTCAAAAAAAAATTAGTTAAGCCAATTTGAGTTGAGGTTTTTGTTACTCATAACCAAATATATCTTGATACAGAAAAACAAAGGCATTCATTCATTCTTGGTAAGAGAAGCAGTGAGAGTAAAGGTAGAGAGGAATGAAACAGCATGATTCTTAGAGGAGCTGCAGACAGTTCAGGATTGGGAGCATAGACTAATAGGAAGGAATGAGGCTGAAGGTCCAGGAAGAGTCAGAATGGAACTAAATGTGTGACGTGCTAAAACACAGTGGCTTTATCCTGCAGGTAGTGGAGTGTTGGGAGCCGGCCGTGGAGGCCCGCCTGAGCGTTAGGGATCCAGGCGGGCTGCAGACCCTGAGACCACCAAGTTGAGTTCAGGAGCTGAAGGCCCATTCCCTCCTCCCTTCTTTGTTGTTTGGCATGACCCCCTAGCAGGGACTTTGGTGAACTAAGCATGAAGTTCTGAGAATATGACAGACATGACTGACTCTAGGGATCCATTGTTCCCGTTTCTCACAGACTGCAATTTCAGCTTTAAACTTAACACAGTTCAAACTCAGGTCACATTTGGGAGCCTTTAATATGGTACAAGCTTCTTTATAAGATTTAAAAGTATATTTCTAGAATTAGTATATACATTTAGAGAGCTGTTTCCAGCTTTAGATGATATAGATGATTATCTAGAGTTACCAGAAATGGCTCAACATGAACTTTGGACTGGGCCACATTCCTAAGGGCCCAGCATCCACTTTGGGCTGGGCTGCATTCTTTTAAACCAGTTCTTTAGCTACAATTAGTGCAGATTTTTTCTACTTATTATAAAAGCTGAATTTATTTTATTCATAGAAAGTATTGTAGAATAGGTCATGCTACGTCAGGTAATTATGTTAGTTCAAGCATGATCAAACATGATATTTTGAGATTTTATAAGAATACAGCTAACTTTAAAAATTTCATTGTCCCCACTTTCTACTAATTGCGGTTTTGGGTTTTATTTTAAAAGCTTTATTGCTGATGATCAGCTTTATATATTAGGATTAGGAATTAGAAACTTTTATAGAAATTAAGATAGATAGGATTTTAGAATAGCCATTTTGTTAAGAGATCATAATCAATTGTTCTTGGAAACGGCCCAGCATGATCTTTGGACTGGGCCACATTCTTTAGGAACTGGTTTGAGCTATAATTAAGAGTTTTTTATAGTACAGGTAAAATTAGCCCAAGAATAGAAAGGTATTAGGATTTAAGTCAGTCATTAGGTGTTGGGTATGCATAAGTTTTAGAAGTAATTGATTATTAGAATATTATGACATTAGAATTGTTGTATTGTTTATGAGGAACATTAACCAAGCATAAGGAACAGTGAAATAATATTGGGATTGTCCTTCTTCATGCTTGAGGAAACACCTGGTGGGTGGGGGGATGCCCCTCATCCACCTGGCTTTGTGTTCACGTGAAAATCTTGTGATCTTGCCTGTGAAACTTTAGGATAAAAGGCTTACGGTTTGCCCCATTAAATCAGCTTCTGCACTAGACAGAGTCCAGTCTCTTTCTTTCTCCCCCTTCTCTTTCTTTCTCTTTATTTCTCCAGAATAATCGCCGATGCTACCACACCTCCCAGCGACCCCCTAAATCTCTCTGCAGGGGCTGGCCCCCCGCAGTGGAGGAAGATGGAATTTTGGGGGCAGGACAATGACTTGCTTCATTTTTACTTTATACAGGCCACTAGAGGATTAGAAATGGATGCAAAATGATTGACAGATAAGTTAGACCAGCAAAAAAAAAAAATTGTGAAAACCTAAAAGACATTGAGCATAGGAATAGAAAAAGGTGACACATATAAGAGACAGAGATTTCAAGAGGCTGAATCCACATGGCTAGATCATCTACTGAATGTGAGAAGTGGAGGAGAGGAGAAGTCAGGTCTCAAGCCTACCTTTCTGGTTTGGATTTCTGGCAGCCTGTGGCAGCATTTGCTGAAATAGGGAATGCAGATGGAATTCTATTTTTGACATGTTGAGCTTCAGGGGCCGTGGGATGTGCAAGGGTTGCTTGGCAGGTACAATAATGTCCCACATGGTGCTTTTAAACTTTTAAAATCAATTGCCAACATTTTATGATTAAATTTTTTACATAAAAATCTAACTTGCCCTTTCTTTTGAAAAGTCGTTAAGAGCTGACTACATTGGACCAGTATTCCTATGAGGTAAGTTTAAATCATGTATGTGCCCTTCTATTCGCCATAATCACTCCCCACCTTATTATCCAGCTATTATCCAGCCTACTCTATCCAGCCCCATTAGATCTGGATTTGCAACCCCTTATATTTATGGAATCGATGACTTGGGACTAAGCATCACCCCCCCCAATTCATGACCCATCTCTCATATACTTTACTTTCCAAGTGCATTTCTAATAGCACCTGAAGCCCCTGCCACCAAATTCTCTGTCACCATACTCTACCACCAGGCCACAATTCCCTTCTATAGTTGGGCTTGCTGCTACAACCTTGTCAAGAAGTCCCCAGTTTCCAGGTTCCACTGCCTATAACTTCTAAGCCCCCAGTTTGCATTTTTCCCCTTCTTAGATTATATATTGGTTTTCCAATATGAAAGAGGTGGGCCTATATCAGGCCAGGCAAGAAAGGGTCAGAAATAGATTACCCCAGATAAGGCAAATTTGGCTAAAGTAGGGGAAGCTAAAGGTTACAGCCATCCAGGTTCCTGTGCATGTACAGGGCTGCCTCAGCCCTCTAACCAAAATCATGATAGAGGCAATTATGTCATTTTTCTACTTCCTTTTCTTAGCCTCTGTTATCTAGGACCCCTGCCAACCCCCATGGGCCTCCCACAACATACACTCATGCACATACCTTCATGGCACGTGCTCACACACATAGTACCCTCTCACTGGCCAAAAGTTCCCATTCACTAAAACCTCCTCCCCTTCTCCAAAGTAACCTCTTCTCTCCCCAAACCTATTGCCAAGCATTCCCCCCTCCCTTCTTTTTTTCTTTTTTGCACATTCAGCTGCACCATACATCCATAGAAATAAATTTCACTCATACCACAGTTGAACTCAAAAACTCAGTAATTTTAACTGAGAATTGAGTAAAATGGAACCCCGCTATCTTAGTCCATTTGGACTGCTGTAACAGAACATCATAGACTGGATGGCTTATGCAAAAAACATTTCGTTCTGAGGCTGTTCTGAAAAACCATCTTTGCATTGTTCCCGGTCAGCTCCCTGCTCCACGCAGCCACCTCCACCACCGCGGGCTCCCAGCAGCTTTAACACCAGAACTCTTCTGCTCTATTTAGTCCCTTGCATCGGATCATCGGCGTGCCCCACCATGTCAGACGCAGCCGAGGACGCCAGCTCCAAGATCACCCCCCAAGGACTTAAAGGAAAAGAAGGAAGTTATGGAGGAGGCGAAAAATGGAAGAGAAGCCCCTGCTGATGGAAACACTGTGATGAAAAACAGGGAGCAGGAGGCTAACAATGAGGTAGATGAAGAAGAGGAAGAAGGTGGAAGGGAGGAAGAAGGTGAGGGTGAGGAAGAGGCTGGAGATGAACATGAGGAAGCTGAGGCCGCACCGGGCAAACGGGCAGCTGAAGATGATGAGGTTGACGATGTGGATACTAAGAAGCAGAAGACCCACAGGATGACTAGACAGCAAAAAAGGAAAAGTTAAACTAAAAAATAAAAGGGCCCCGTGACCTATTTACGCTCCACTTCCCCTCTCAGAAGCTAAACGTGGTCACCTTGGAGTAGAGAGGTCTGGCCACCTCGCTCAGCGCCACCCCTGGATGACACGCAATCTCCATCACTCCACCAAAACCATGAGAATTTGCGACAAGAAGGAAAAAGAACCAAAACTTCCAGCCAGTTGTAGTGACTCACGCCTGTAATCCCAACAATTTGGGAGCAGAAAGCGAGAGGATTGCTAGAGTCCACAGGTTTGAGACCAGATTGGACAACATAGTGAGCCCTCATCTCGACATAAATCAAAAAATTAGCTGGGCGTGGTGATGTGCACCTGTTGTTCTAGCTACTTGGAAGGCCGAAGCAGAAGAATCATCTGAGCCCAGCAGGTTGAGGTTGTGGTGACCACAAGCGTGCCACTGCATGCCAGTCTAGGTGACAGAGTGAGACTCCAACTTGAAAAAAAGAACTAAAACTTCCAAGGCTCTGCTTTTTTTCTTAAAAGTACTTTAAAAAGGAATTTTGTTTGTATTTTTTATTTACCTTCTATATTTTTGTACATATTATTAGGGACTTGACATTTTTAATAATCTCAGATGACCAAACCAGCTCCAGAGTGTTCCCTGTCCTACTTCTGACTTTACTTGTGGTGCGACCATGTTCACTATAATCTCAAAGGAGAAAAAAAAATGTTGTTAAAAAAAAAAGCAACAACAACAACAAAAAAATCTTATTCTGAACATGCCAGTAAGTTTTTTTTGTGTATGTACTTGGCTGTGCTATAAGTAGTTGGTTTGTATGAGATGGTTAAAAAGGCCAAAGGTAAAAAAATTTCTTTTTTTTCCTTTTTTTTTTTTTTGTCTATGAAGTTGCTGTTTATTTTTATTTTTTTGGCCTGTTTGATGTATGTGTGAAACAATGTTGTCCAACGATAAACCGGAATTTTATTTTGTTGAATTGTTCTAAAAAAATTTTTTTTTGTATTTCTCATAGCTCTAGAGTAAGGAAGTTCAAGATCAAAAGGCTAGCATCTTTGGTGTCTCGTGAAGGCCAGCTTCCTGGTCTATAGACAGACATCGTCTTGCTTTATCCTTTTCTTTTTTTCCAGTATAATTCATAGGTTCATATTGCTGTGTCCTCACATGGTAGAAAGGAAGGGCACTGTCTGAGGTCTCTTCTATAACGCACTGATCCCATTCATCAGGACTCCACTTTCATCATCTAATTAATCTCCCCATGGCCTCACTTCCTAATACTATCACTGGGGATTAGGATTATTTTATTTACTTGTTTGTTTGTTTGATTATTTATTTATTTATTTATTTGCGTTGGAGTCTCACACTGTCGCCCAGGCTGAAGGGCAGTGGCACGCTCCTGGCCACCACAGCCTCGACCTGCTGGGCTCAGGTGATCCTTCCGCCTCAGCCTTCCAAGTAGCTGGAACTACAGGTGCGCACCACCATGCTAATTTTTTGATTTATTGTAGAGATGAGGTCTCACCAAGTTGCCCAGGCTGGTCTCAAACCCTTGGGCTCAGACAATCCTCTTACCTCAACCTCCCAAAGTGCTGGGATTATAGGCGTAAGCCACCACACTCAACTGATTAGGGATTTTAATATATGAATTTTGAAGAACACACCCAAATAAATGTGGGGGTACATTTAGTTCAGCCTATCAGCTAAGGATTTTGGCAAAATGACAGGTGAGTTTGCCAAATTAGATGATTAATAAAAAGTATGTGTGACTGGGCATTGTGGCTCACTCAGGTAATCCTGGCACTTTGACAGGCTGAAATGGGAGGATCACTTGAGACCAGAAGTTCAAGATCAGTCTGGACAACATAGCAAGAACCCATCTCTACAAAAATTTTTAAAAAAAAAATAGTGAAGCATGGTGGTACCCACCAGTAAAACTTGGAAGACTGATGCTCCCTAAGCTGAGGAGTTTGAGGTTACAGTGAGCTATGATCATGCTACTGCACACTCAATCCAGAATCACAGAGTTGAGCCCCTGCCTCCAAGAAAAGAAAGAAAGAAAAAGAAAGAAAGAAAGAAAGAAAGAAAGAAAGAAAGAAAGAAACAACAGTCACTAGGCAATTTATTAAGAAGCTATTCTCAATCTTTTATCTCATGGCCAAGTCATACTAAGAGCAAAACCACTGAGTTCCCAACTGCTGGAGTAACACTAATCCTGGCACACCAAAGTCTGGTGTGTCCTTTGCATCTGACAGTATGCTGTTCTCATTAGCAATTACATCCATATCAGGCCCGCTCACGAATGCTAAGGAAACAGAAGCTCTTCACTTCCCTTGCCTTAAATTATTGCTTCCTCTCTTGGCTTTCAGAATTATAAATAAATGTTATACAGGAAACTGTGTCATCTGCCAATTGGCCATATTTGTGCTTATATTTACAGCAACCAGTTTTGTTGTTTTCTTTTCCTTTTGTTCTTTCTTTTTTTTTTGAGTTGGAGTCTCACTCTGTTACCCAGGATGGAGTGCAATGGCATGATCACAGCTCACTGCAGCTTTGACCTCCTGGGCTCTGGTGATCCTTCTGCTTCAGCCTCCCAAGTGGCTAGGACTATAGGCGTATGCCATCACAACCATCAAAAGTTAAAGAGACACAGAAGGACACTACATCATGATAAAAGGTTCAACCCATCAGCAAGAAACATCCATCTTAAACATATATGCACCCAACACAGGAGCACCAGGTTTTATAAAACAGCACTAAGTACACTAAAAGAGGACATTGACTCTCACACAATCATAGTTGCAGAACAAAATACCCCATGAACAGCTTTAGATAGATTCTTAAGGCAAAAAACCAACAAGGAGAAGGCAAGTTTCCTTGCCTTGACACTCTACAGAACGCTCCACCCAACATCTATAGAGTATATAGTCTACTCATCAGTATATGGAATATACTCCAAGATCAATCACATTCTTGGACATAAATCAGATGTGAACAAATGTCAAAAGATTGAAATAATAGCATGCATCTTCTCAGATCACAGTGGAATAAAAATAAATATCACCACCACCAAGATCCTCCCCCAAACACACAAAGGCATGGACACTAAACAACTTGCTACTGAACAACTTCTGGGTCAACACAGAAATAAAGACAGAAATAAAAAGATTTCCAGAAACAAAAAAAAGACACATCATTACCTCTGGGATACCATGAAAGCAGTGTTAAGAAGAAAATCCATAGCATTGCATGCATATGTCAAGAAAACAAAAGGATCACAAGTAAACAGCCTAACATCACACCTAAGGGAGTTAGAAAGGCAAGATCATCTAAATCCTAACTTCAGCAGAAGAATCCAGATCACCAAGATAAAATCACAATTGCAGGATATAGAAGAAAAAAATCATAGAAATGATCAACAAGAAAAAAAAAGTGGGTTCTTTCAAAGGATAAATAAGATTGACAGACCCCTGACCAGACTGACTAAAAAAGAGAGAGAAAGTTCACATATACATAATTAGAAACACAAAAAGTGAAGTTACAACTGACCCTGAAGAAATTCAAAAGATTATCAGAGATGACCATGAAAACCTGTATGCAAATAAACCAGAAACCCTAAAGGAAATGGAGGACTTTCTGATATCACACAATCCTCCAAGGTTGAAACAAGAGGAAATTGAGACTCTAAACAGACCAATAACAGTCCAGGAAATTGATTCAGTCATAAGAAATCTCCCTGCCAAAAAAGCCCAGGTCCAGATGGCTTCCCAGCTGAATTCTACAAGACATACAAAGAGGAGCTGATACCAATCTTACTGAAAATATTCCAGGCAATTGAGAATGATGGAATTCTCCCAACTCATTTTATGAAGCTAACATCATACTGATACCCAAACATGGTAAAGACCAAACAAGGAAAGAGAACTATAGGCCAATGTCTTTGATGGCCATCAATGCAAAAATTCTCAACATGATTCTAGCTAAACATATCCAACAACACATCTCAAGGATCATCCATGATAAGTAGGTGGGCTTCACTCCTGGGATGCAGGGTCGGCTCAACATTCATAAGACTATAGACATAATTCAGCACGTTAATAGATTTAAAACCAAGAACCACATGGTTATATCATTAGATGCAGAAAAAGCATTTGACAAAACCTAGCATCCCTTCTTGATAAAAAATAAAAATAAAAATAAACCCTTCTAGGAATAGAAGGAACATTCCTCAAAACAGTAAGTGCCATCTATGATAAACCCACAGCCAACATTTTGCTTAATGGGAAGAAGCTAGAGGCATTACCCCTAAGAATAGGAACAAGACTAGGATCCCCACTCTCGGCCCTCCTGTTCAACATAGTGCTGGAAGTCCTAAACAGAGCAATCAGGAAAGAGAAGAAAATCAGGGGTAGACAAATAGGAAAAGAGGACGTTAAGCTACCCCTCTGTAGATGATATGATTTTATACCCTGAAAACCCTAAAGAGTCTATCAAAATCCTCTCACACTGATCAACAACTTAGGTAAGTCTTGGGTTACAAAATCAACGTGCAAAAGACAGTTGCACTTCTATATACCAGCAACAAGCAGGCAGAGAACTAAATAAAAAGCACATTCCCATCCACAATAGCAACACGAAAAGAGAAATAAATACCTTCGCATCCACCTAACCAGAGAGGTGAAAGATTTTTACAACAAGAACTACAAAATGCTGCTAAAAGAAATAAAGGAGCCGGGCTCTGTGGTTCAGCCTGTAATCCCGCGCCCTTGGGAGGCTGAGGTGAGTGGATTGCCTGAGCCCGCGGGTTCGAGACCCGCCTGGGCAGTGAGACCTCATCTCTACAATAAATCCAAAAATTAGCCAGGCATGGTAGCGCATGCCTGTAATTTCCGGCTACTTGGAAGGCTGAGGCAGAAGGATCCCTGGAGCCCAGCAGGTCGAGACTGCGGTGGCCAGAAGCGGCCACTGCACTCCAGTCTGGATGACAGAGACTCCAACTCAAAAAAAAAAAAAAAGAAAGAAAGGATGACACAAACAAATGGAAAAATATTTCATACCCATGGATTGGAAGAATCAATATCATCAAGATGTCTATTCTACCCAAGGCAATCTATAGATTCAATGTAATACCTATCAAATAACCAACATCATTTTTTTCAGACCTGGAAATGACAATACAGAAATTAATATGGAAACAGAAAAGAGTATAAATAGCCAAAACAATCCTCAGCAAAAAGAACAACGTGGGAGATATCAAACTTCCAGACTTTAAACTTTATGACAAGGATACAGTAACCAAAAAAGCTTGGTATTGGTACAAGAATAAAAGCACATGGAACAGGACAGAGATTCTGGAAGCAAGACATGGTCTCTCAACCAACTCATCTTTGACAAGTCACCAATAACAATCACTGGGGAAAGGAGACCATATTTTGCAAATGGTTCTTAGAAAACTGATCACACACAGAGGAATGAAACTGGACCACTACACATCGCCATATATTAAAAAAAACTCAAAATGGATCAAAGACCCGTACATAAAACCTCAAACTATAAGAATTCTCCAAGAAAATATAGGAAATACCCTTACGCATATTGGAGTAGGCAACGAATTATTGACCAAGTCCCCAAAAGCAAATGCCAAAGAGCTAAGATAGACAAATGAGACCTCATCAAGTGGAAAAGCTTTTGCACAGCAAAAGCAGTCATCAAAAAGTAAAAGAGACAGCCCACAGAATGTGGGGGAGGATTGCAAATTACGCATCTGACAAAGGCCTAGCATGCAGGATCTACAAGGAACTCAAACACAGTGAAAGCAAAAAACCAAACAACCCTATTAAAAAGTGGGCAAAGGTCATGAACAGACACTTCTCAAAAAATAACATACAAGCAAATCAACAGACATATAAAAAAATACTCAGCCTCAGTAATCATCTGAGAAATGCAAATCAAAACTACAGTGCAACACCACCTAACTCCGGTAAGGTGTCTCTCATTAATAAGTCAAAAAAACAACAGATGCTGGTGCAGGTATGGAGAAAAGGAAACACTTTCACGCTGCTGGGAGGGTGCAAGCTAGCTAAATCTCTATGGAAAGCAGTGTAGTAATTCCTAAGAGAACTAAAAATTGACCTTTCATACAATACAGCAATCCCTCTCCTGGGAACATACCCAGAGGAATATAAACTCTTCTACAAAAACAACACCTGCACATACATGTTTATTGCCACACTATTCACAATAGCAAAAACATAGAACCAATCCTACTGCCCACTGAAAGTGGACTGGATAAAGAAAATGTGGTACATAAACACAGTGGAGTATTATGAAGCCATAAAGAAGAACAAAATCATGGACTTTGCAGCAAATTGGATGGAGTTGGAGACCATCATATTAAGTGATCTATCACAGAAACAAAGAACTGAATACCTCGTGTTCTCACAGATAAGTAGGCTTGAACATTAGTCATGTTAGCACAAGGGAGGGATCGGCAGTCACTGGGCACTGCTAGGGGAAGGAGGGAGGAAGGAGGATACAGAGCATGCGACAATACAAAGAGTACTTAGTTCATTACCAGGAAGAGTAAGGGCCAGTTAGAAGTTCAAACCTCGACTGAGCTCGGTGGTTCAGCCTGTAATCCCAGCACTTTGGGAGACCGAGGCGAGAGGATTGCCTGAGCCCACGGGTTTGAGACCCGCCCAGGCAACTTGGTGAGACCTCGTCTCTACAGTAAATCAAAAACTAGCCAGGGGTGGTAGCGCGCGTCTATAGTTCCGGCTACTTGGAAGGATCGCCAGAGCCCAGCAGGTCAAGGCTGCGGTGGCCGGGAGCGTGCCACTGCACTCCAGTCTGGGCGATACAATGAGACTCCAACTCAAAAAAAAAGAAGTTCAAACTTCACCTGCATGTAGCCTACTTAAGTAGTTAATCCTCACTTGTACCCCACATTTCTATAATAAAATAAAAATTTAAAAATATATATAGCATCATTTCAGTTTCTAAACAGAGAATATGACATTCAATTCTTTGCTTTCCAACTCTTAGGGAAAGCTGAGGTTTGAAAAATAGCATTCATATAGAATTGTATGAATACCCTAATTCAAACATTACTCTCTATTCTACTAATCAAGCAAGTCCCTGAGCGAGCTACCTATCTTGGTCCTTATTCTTTGACTGAAATCTGCTGTGTTAAGCTCTTCAAGTACCTCAAAGGATGGTATCAGAACTGGTCGTGTCAAATCTCAAAACAAGAAGTATAAATTTAAACATGTGAAAATGCATATAACCTCAAAAGTCACCAAAGAAATGTAAGCAACAGTGAAATGACTATTTTGCTTACCAGATAAGCAAAGTTTTTTTAAAAAAATTGGTAGTGAATACATTGCTAGGCTATCACAATGGCTTGCTCTGACTGGAGTGTCAAGTGTGACAGGAAATAGTAAGAAGTAATTGGAGACCTGATCCCTTTGTTCATGTATTCAACAAATATTTACTAAGGTCCTACTACGTACCAGCACTGGGAGAAATGGTGAGGGGACAATGGTGAGCAAAAACAGACACGGTTCCTGCTCTTGTGGAGATGACAGTTTAATGGAGTGGATACACATTAATCAAATAAGCACACCAATTAACCTAAGTTGGGCGTTCTGCCACAGAGACCACAAGGTGTCCTCATATCTGTTCACTCCATCTTCAGTAACAGACCTCCAGATTCTCAGTTGGGCACGGTGGCAGCCAAAATAAAGTCTACTTTTCTCAGCCTTCCTTACAGCTAAGTGTAACCATGTGGCCAAGTTTCTTGACCAGTGAAAGTGAGTAACAGTAATAAGTGCAATTTCTGGGTCATGCTCTTATAAGGAGTGGGTGTGTCCTTCCTTTCCTCTTCCTTCCATTGTCTGGAATGTGGATGTGTCAGAGCATCCTCCTAAAACATGCTATTAAGCGTAACAAACACCAGCAAAGAAGGATACTGGGTTCCCAGCATTGGAGACTGCAGACAAGTCCTGGGCTACTTAGATCCACAGGTTAATATGGACACACTTAAATGAAGCAAAAAATTAACTTCTGTCTTAATAAAGTCACCAGGAGTTTCTTTTAGCAGCAGATCTATGTTCTAATTCGCATCCTGAAAATAAGAGAGTTCTCTGAGAAGCCTCATGACCTGCACTGGGGAGGGGGTGGGCTTACCTGAGGAGTTGAAGCTAGAGCTAAGATTGATGGATGGGTGGATTTAACTTGCCTGGAGCTAGCATTTGGGTGGGAGGAGTGAGGGGGATGGCATTGTTTAAAGAACTGAAAGACAAACCCAGCTCGGTGGCTCAGCCTGTAATCCCACGCCTTTGGGAGGCTGAGGTGAGTGGATTGCCTGAGCCCGCGGGTTCGAGACCCGCCTGGGCAACTTGGCGAGACCTCATCTCTACAATAAATCAAAAATTAGCCGGGCGTGGTAGCGTGCGCCTGTAGTTCCAGCTACTTGGAAGGCTGAGGCGGAAGGATCACCGGTGCCCAGCAAGTCGAGTCTGTTGTGGCTGGGAGCGTGCCACTGCACTCCAGTCTGGGCGACAGAGTGAGACTCCAACTCAAAAAAAAAAAAAAAAAAAAAAGAAAGAAGGGATCTGGAAACTTATACACCGATGTTTAGAGCAGCATTTACAATGGCTAAAGGTTGGAAAAAAATCAAATGTCCATTACTGAGTGAATGGAGCAACAAAATGTTGTTCAACCTTAAAAGGGAATTAAATTCTACACATGCTACAACTTAAATGAATTATGAAAACATGGTAAGTAGCCGGGTGCGGTGACTCATGCCTGTAATCCCAGTACTTTGGGAGGTGGAGGTGAGAGGATGGTCTGAGCCCACAAATTGGAGACCAGCCTGGGCAACTTGGTGAGGCCTCGTCTCTACAATAAATCAAAAAACAGCTGGGTGTGGTGGTATGTGCCTGTGGTTCCAGCTACTTGGAAGGCCTAGGTGGAAGGATTGCCTGAGCCCAGTAGGTGGAGGCTGTGGTGGCTGTGAATGTGCCACTGCACTCCATCCTGGGCAACAGAGTGAGACTCAAAAAAGAAAAAAAAATGACAAGTGAAATAAGACAAACTTACAAGGACAATGCTATGGTTTAACTTATATGAGGTGGATAGAGATGCCTATATATTAGGCAAATTCACAGAGACTGATTATAATAGATGTCCCCAGAGTCTGGGGAAAGGGGGTAATGAGAAGTTACTATTTAATGGGTGCAGAGTTTCAGATGATGAAAAATTCTGGAGATAAACAGCAATGATAGTTGTACAACACAGTGATTGTATTTAAGTGCTACTAAATCATACACTTCAAAGTGGTCAAAATGGTAAGACAAGCAGGGCATGGTGGCTCACACCTGTAATCTCAGCACATTGGGAGGCTGAGGCGGGCAGATTGCTTCAGCCCAGGAGTTCGTGACCAGCCTAGGGCAGCATAGCAAAACCTCATGTTTGCCAATATTATATATATATTAGTTGGGCATGGTGGCACCTGCTTGTAGTCCCCAGCTACTAGCGAGGCTGAGGTGGAAGGGTCACCTGAGCCCAGGAGGTTGAGGCTGCCATGAGCCGTGATCATCGTGGCCATGCCATTGTGCCACTAGTACTCCAGCCTGGGTGACAGAGTGAAACCTTAACTCAGAAAAAAAAAAAGATAAGACAAAATAAAATTCCAATGCTAGCCGGGCTCAGTGGCTCAGCCTGTAATCCCGTGCTTTGGGAGGCTGAGGTGAGTGG